>NC_134265.1:33524876-33824876 GCF_031893055.1 Leptodactylus fuscus | reverse complement strand
CAAACTGACAGCTGAGTCTTAGGGTGGGTTCAAATTTGCGCCCTTTCTCCGTTTTGCAGGTTTTCTGTTTCTTGCCCGAAACCGGACAGGAGACGGAAACCTGCAGGCATTTTTCAAACCCATTCATTTTAATGGGTTTGGAAAGTGTCCGGCCGTGAGCGTTTTTTGCTCTCCGTGGCGAAACCAGTTTTTTTTTAACCAGACACAAAGTCGGACATGCAGGAGTTTGTGTCCGGTTAAAGAAAAACGGTTTCACTGTGGAGAGCACAAAACGCTCACAGGCAGTCACGGCCGAACACGGTATGCCAGGTTTCCGTCTTCTGCAGACAGAAGACGGAAACCTGAAAACGGAGATCGGGCGTTGGTGTGAACCCGCCCTTACTGTGTTGATCTAGGGCAGGCAGTGTGGAGATGGCTCAGGCAGGAATAGCCCCAAGATGGCAGCCTTGAGGTGTCCTTTGGTGCCAAATCCTGTTACAGGCCTTGAGCTGGCATAGTAATGAGGGAATCACTAAGGGGATGGTTTGGGTCTCCCCGGGGCACTCTTTGCTACTGGTCCCTCATGTGGTGGGGGTACTCTGGATTCTGAGCATGAATAAAGGCTCAGAAAACAGGAACAACATGGAGCAAGTAGTAGTGTGAAGCTAGCGTAAGCCTATATCATCTAATTCTGAGGTCACGTGTTACTGCAACTTTCATCATCACCATCATCATCATCATCATCATAAACATACTCCATATACCCGTTGATTCGACTTCTTTCATTGCCCCTTTAGCACAGGACTATGCCGCAGGACCAGGTGTTAGAATTCTTGTGGCCAATGATTTGTATGATCTGCCTGAAGGGCGCACAGTGGGACCTCGGTACCGAAATATTCAGTTGATAATATTTACATTAAGTCAGCCCTATAGATCTTTTCTGAGTGTCACGAGGGCAGGGGTGGTCATTTACTTTAGTGATTATAGTGTTATACAAGTCCGTGGCCTGCACACGGTCACCAGTCCAAGCTGTGCTATGTTAACACTGCACATATCTCCACCTCACCCATTATCCTAAAATAAGAAGCAGGAGCTGGCACGCCGCGAAATCGCAAACCTACAGTCGCCGTGACCTGAATCCATAATATTTATATTCCCACTAAACCAGCTCTTAACACACAGGAGTTCACTGCGACCTGTGACGTTTATAGAGGGAACGCTCCTGACACAATCTCATATATTACCGGGCACAGAAATGTATACACCGCCTAATATTATTATACAATATCTCTATATATGGAACATTTATTCGCGGAACGGTGAGATATATTTGTCACATCTGACATGCGATAGTTAAACAAGTCCCCAGCAGGTCCCGCCGCTGCTAGAGATGCAGCCACGTCTGCAAAAAATTATAAAAGTTAGAGACATGAAAACAAACAGAACAGGAAAATGACTCAAGACGTTGGAAGAGATTTACTAAGGTAAATGCAGCAGAATTCTGGCTTTGCATCGTAAAACTGGCCTATGTGCCTTGCAATAGGTTTATGATGTGCTTTCGCTTCCCACCGACATAAGGTTGTGGTTTACTGGAAAAGGGAGGCGGCTGAAGGTGAACAAACTTGCCTCAGAATTTTGGCACAACTAATAGGTGGTATAAAGAAAAAGATACCATATATATCATTCAGGATCAGCAAACTGGTGAATTTTCAGTGTTCTGCCCTTATTCTGTCTCCCATTGTAGTCAATGGAAGCCAAATATCAGAGCAGGAGGCTGGAAAAAAGAAGCTTCCTGCTCCATCTTAAACCGAGTTCACACAGGAGTTTTTTAGACCGGATTTTGAGGTGGAGGCCATCCAGTCCAAAAATGGCTAGCCGCGACTGGATTCCAGTGCAGTACATACAATGTACCGGCATCAAGTTGTGGTATTCCGCTCTGGATTAGGCCCGAATGAATGGGCCTAGTTGGGAGGGAGGGAGGGTTGCGAGGCGGACATCTGTGGCTGATTTAGCTGCAGATTCCGCCTCAAGAAAGGGCATGTCGCATGTCGCTTCTTTTTGTCCCGCTCGCAGAAAAAGGAACCCATTGAATTCAATGGGAGGCGGTTTTTTGAGCTGGATTCTGATGTGGCCCAAAAAACCCTGTGTGAACCCGGCTTTAACGTGGATTCCACAGCTTCAGCCCCAGAGTCTGTGACTTGAGACAGATCACAGTGGGACAGAAATGAAGATTAATCTGAGATTAATCTCCCATTTTTGGAGAAAAATGGGAGGTGCGTCTTATAGTCCGGGGCTTCCTGCAGCAGCAAGAGTGGGGCAATGCTGCAGGTCCAGGGCTTGTCCCGGCAGTGCAAACCTTTCCCGACATCCGCCGTGCTATTACAGCAGATGCCGGATCTGTAAAGATGATGGCGGCCGCTCTGCTGCAAAGTGGTGGCCATAGCTACCGTGTATGCCCCACGATCAGAGTCCACTGATTGCGGGCATTACTTCCTGTAACTTCCCACATAAACTGTCCCATATCCAGTGGATACCTTGATTGTTGCAGGCAAGATCCGGATCCGAATGTTGAACAGGAAAAAAGAATCAAAAGTGCCAAACTTCTGTTTTTTTCAATGTTTTGCCTTTGATTTGTATAAAAAGTGATTAAAGCAATAGACATTTCCCAAAATGGAATAACTAAAAAGTACATCTCAGGGCTCGTTCACATCTGCGCCCGGTCTCCGTTCTGCAGGTTTCCGTTTCCTGCATAAAACAGAGCAGGAGACGGAAACCTGCAGGACTCTTTCTCACTCATTCATTTGAATGGGTGAGAAAGCTGTCCGGCCGTGAGCGGCGGTGAGCGTTTTATGCTCTCCGCCGCGAAACCGGGTTTTTTAATCCGGACACAGAGTTGGACATGCAGTACTCTGTGTCCGGATTAAAAAAAACGGTTTTGTGGCAGAGAGCATAAAACGCTCACCGCCGCACCCGGTCTGTGCTTTCCGTCTTCTTGCATGCAGAAGACGGAAAGCACAGAACGGAGACCAGAACGCAAGTGTGAACCTAGCGTTACCCCGCAAAAAAATATGCCCTATTCATTTGCATACTGTTGCAAAACTACAACTCCCACACATTAAATATTTTACCAAAATTTTTGTTTTAAAGTTTTTTTTCCCTATTTTTCTCCTGTGAAACCTGGGTGCGTCTTACAGTCCGGTGCTTCTTATATTCCATAAAATACGATATATAGAATCTTTTTCTTCTTCATGATTGGTGCAGAGGTCACTGCTTATATTATGATGAGGGTGAGGATATAGGTATAGCTATATCATTTTTCATATTACCCCTTTCACATAAACCATGTTCCCTCTATAGGGTGCCCCTTTCTGTTGTACGTCATGTCCCCTTTTTGCACATAAAGTGCCCACATCATATATATTACTAGCTTTTACCCGCGACTTCGTCTGCGGTGATTTGAGAATTGGGCGGACACAGACGTGTGAAACTGTAAAAGTGCTTTAAAAAGTTTGGTGGGCTAGCAAATGTGATTTGATGTGTTATATTGTGTATGTAGTAATACAGACAATGTGATGTGTTATACAGCCTGTGTACAGGAGTATATATGTATCAGGTACTGTATATAGCAGTGATAGGAGATACATGTAATATATAGTATATACAGCCTGTGTACAGGAGTATATATGTATCAGGCACTGTATATAGCAGTGATAGGTAATACATGTAATTATATAGTATATACAGCCTGTGTACAGGAGTATATATGTATCAGGTACTGTATATAGCAGTGATAGGAGATACATGTAATTATATAGTATATACAGCCTGTGTACAGGAGTATATATGTATCAGGTACTGTATATAGCAGTGATAGGAGATACATGTAATTATATAGTATATACAGCCTGTGTACAGGAGTATATATGTATCAGGTACTGTATATAGCAGTGATAGGAGACACATGTAATTATATAGTATATACAGCCTGTGTACAGGAGTATATATGTATCAGGCACTGTATATAGCAGTGATAGGAGATACATGTAATTATATAGTATTTACAGCCTGTGTACAGGGGTATTTATATAGTATATACAGCCTGTGTACAGGAGTATATATGTATCAGGTACTGTATATAGCAGTGATAGGAGATACATGTAATATATAGTATATACAGTCTGTGTACAGGAGTATATATGTATCAGGTACTGTATATAGCAGTGATAGGAGATACATGTAATTATATAGTATATACAGCCTGTGTACAGGAGTATATATGTATCAGGTACTGTATATAGCAGTGATAGGAGATACATGTAATATATAGTATATACAGTCTGTGTACAGGAGTATATATGTATCAGGTACTGTATATAGCAGTGATAGGAGATACATGTAATTATATAGTATATACAGCCTGTGTACAGGAGTATATATGTATCAGGTACTGTATATAGCAGTGATAGGAGATACATGTAATATATAGTATATACAGTCTGTGTACAGGAGTATATATGTATCAGGCACTGTATATAGCAGTGATAGGAGATACATGTAATTATATAGTATATACAGTCTGTGTACAGGAGTATATATGTATCAGGTACTGTATATAGCAGTGATAGGTAATACATGTAATTATGTAGTATATACAGTCTGTGTACAGGAGTATATATGTATCAGGTACTGTATATAGCAGTGATAGGTAATACATGTAATTATGTAGTATATACAGTCTGTGTACAGGAGTATATATGTATCAGGTACTGTATATAGCAGTGATAGGTAATACATGTAATATATAGTATATACAGTCTGTGTACAGGAGTATATATGTATCAGGTACTGTATATAGCAGTGATAGGAGATACATGTAATATATAGTATATACAGTCTGTGTACAGGAGTATATATGTGTAACACCCCCTTTGGCCACACCCCCGGGTAGCGGGGCGTTCGGATAAGTATGAGTTGCCGTTCTACCTTGCTTAGCGCAGTGCCTCCACCCTTGTCGGTGATATTCTGGTGCTTCCGGGTTGACAGTACCTTTCTTCAGATCTCTGTCCGGGGCTTGACAAGGGAAAGCCCCGCCCACACCAACACGCCAGAGAAGATTGTGGTATAAACAAAGAAACTTTTATATGGAACTTAATAAAAGTAATGGTGAAGTACAATATGCAATAACATTCACAGCATCAGTAAGAGGTGGTGCTTTAAACGATAAACCTATCTAGAAAATGGCAGGTCTATATGACAAAGCCCTAGGACTAGGCATAACAATCACAAAGCTCAGTCTTAGTACAAGGCCTGTTGCCGCGGTTCTGGAAAGAATCTTCTTTCGTTGGTGCACATGAAATATGTCAGAAATGAACAATGCTCCTTTAATTCCTAGCAGGGTAATATTCCTTAGTCCAGAAGATTTGGTACACTGCAGAAAATCCAGTACTGGCTACAATCATCTATCAGCAGCAGCAGGCTCTATCCCTTACAATAGGACATGGCAGCACAGCAGGTGCCTGGATGCATCAAGTCTCTTTTACTCCTTCTGCAGTGCTCAGCTTAAAAAGTTATACTAGACAAGAACAACTCACTCCTGGATCATAGGATGCAGTCTAAATAAGAATGCTGGTGATAGGTACACTTACAGTTCCAGAGGAATTAATGCTGTCCTGTCCAACAGGCTGCCAAAGGGTTAAGTCTGGAAGAACGTTCCGGTGTAGCAGGGAGGCGCCTCCGTCGGTTGTGGAGAGTATGAATACCCTGTATTTTCGGCAAATCGTCCTGTGGAGTTGGTAACCTTTTCTCTGAAGGAATTAAATCCTCTTTCTGGTTGCTTTCAGCCTCTGGGAGCTCAGGAGATCTTATTCCTGCATCCACCTGTGATCCCTCTCTCCTGCAGACTCCCTGAGCACATGGTCTCCCCTGCCAAGCAGCCCCTCCCATCCTCCAAGGATTTGATAAACAATCACAATTGCTTTCATGCTGCATGCACAATGTTTGCAAACTGTTAACCCCTCGTTGCCTTGAACTGCACACAGGGGTTACACTCTCCCCCTGATGGGTCTGGACATGAGCAGCACAGAGTCCAGAGCCATCACCTGAAAAAAATTTTGAGGTTAGATCATCCTGACTAATCACACCAATAGGCACATTAGGACCACAGTTATAATACCAAGGCATGGAGGAAAAATACGGCCACGCCCCAACCATACTAGGATGTACCACCCTGGGGACCTCAGTGACATTTCCTTTATTATCATAGGTTAACATCATGGGTGGCCTAACCACTCTCCTCGGGCGTACAGGTGCGGCAGAGATCCCCTCATCAGCCCCAGACACCGGACTGGTGCTTGCAAGCCTCTCCTCACATTCTTCATTTTGAGAGACGCCCCCCTCTTTCACTGACCACTCAGATGAGTCATGAACAATGTGCATATCACTAGGGGGTAATGCAGCCTCTTGCACTAGTTGCTCAGATAGTCCACCTGGAAGATCCGTTTCAGTGTCAATTCTGGAGGCGACTTCCTTATTGGCATGAGTATCAATGACTGGATTGTTGAGTCCCGGGTCGTCATAACCCCATTCATCATCTGTCTCACTATCCCTGTCTACTGATGCCATTTCAATCTCTTTCTCAAAACGTTTACTTCTTCGGGGGGGTCGAGGAGCCTCCGGTATGTCAGAGTTAGATTGAATTGACAGATTTACATTTTGTCCCAGAGGCAACAGATGGTGTCTATGGTAAGTTTTTTTCTTCCGAGGCCCACACTCAGGCCTAACCCGATAGGCAGGTACTCCAGGCAGCTTTTCCACCACGATGAAAGGCTCTGGACACCAACGATCGGCCAACTTATGCTTCCCAGGCAGTCCCAACTGCTCCACCAGAACTCTATCTCCAGGCTTCAACTCATGTTCCCGAACTCTTTGATCATGTCGAGTCTTATTCCTTCTGCCAGACTGTCCTGAAGCTTGCTCGGCCAGTTTATACACCTCTTTGAGCTCTTGCTGCAGCTGGGATACATACTGAAGATAACTTCTTCCAGAAGATTTATCAGTGGAAACACCAAAGCTGATATCCACAGGCAATCGGGCCTCCCTTCCGAACATGAGGAAGTAGGGGGAGAACCCGGTAGACTCATTTTTTGTACAATTGTAGGCGTGCACCAACTGGCTCAGGTGGCGACTCCATCGCCCCTTTTGTTTTGACTTCAGGGTGCCCAGCATGTTCAGCAAAGTCCTATTGAATCTCTCAGGTTGTGGGTCACCCTGTGGATGAAAGGGAGTGGTTCTAGACTTCTTGATCCCGCAGACCTCACACAGCTCTTTGATGAGTCGACTTTCAAAATCTCGACCTTGATCAGAGTGAATGCGGGCAGGCAATCCATAATGTACAAAAAACTTCTCCCACAAAGTTTTGGCTACAGTTACAGCCTTTTGATCCTTAGTAGGGTAGGCTTGAGCATATCTGGTGAAGTGATCAGTTATTACTAGGACATTACTGATGTTCCCTTCATCTGGTTCAATGGAGAGGAAGTCAATGCATACAAGATCCAATGGGCCATCACTAGTAATGTTTGTAAGAGGAGCAGAACGGGTTGGTAAGGTCTTCCTCAAGACACATCGAGCACAATCTTTGCAATATTTGGCGATGTCACTCTCCATTTTTGGCCAGTAGAACCTATCAGCCACAAGGTGAGTAGTCTTCTCTGCCCCTAAGTGGCCATGCTCATCATGCAGTGCTTTCAGAACACTCTCTCTGAAACCAGCAGGCAGGACTAATTGCCTCCTCGACCCTCTCTTCCGCCGCTCAGCCTCTCGGTACAACAGTCCATGTCTCATTACCAGCCACTTCGCCTGCTTAGCCAGTAGGAGGGCCTCTTCAGACCTCAACTCTGGCCTCCCAGGCCTCTGGCCTCTATTAATCCACCACCGAACTGTCCCCACTGCTGGATCTTCCTTCTGGGCGGTTTCAATCTGCAGCCAAGACAACCGAGGCAGAGAGTCTTGATTCACATTCGTTACCCAGCTGTACAACGAAGGGATAGCTTCCTCCGAGGCTCCCAGGGAATGCACGTAACCTCGGTTAGGGGCACCTCCGGCTCTTTGTAACTGACACATGACTTTCAGGTCTGGAGCAGGAACCTCTATCCACCCATCCTCATCTTCCTTCTCGAGTTGCCTAGGCAGCCTAGAGAGGGCATCCGCATCAATGTTGGTGGTGCCCGGTCTGTATTTGAGACTGAAATCGTAGACAGCTAGGGCAGCTAACCATCGATGTCCAGTGGCATCCAGTTTGGCCGTAGTTCGCACATACGTCAAGGGATTATTGTCAGTGTGCACTTGGAACTTCACTCCGTAGAGGTAGTCATGAAGCTTGTCCACTACGGCCCACTTCAAAGCCAGAAACTCAAGTTTGTGCGCTGGATAGTTACACTCACTGCGGGTCAATCCCCGGCTGACATAGTAAACGGGTCGGAGAGAGTCCTCATGCTCCTGATACAACACAGCCCCTAGTCCTTCAAATGAAGCATCCACATGCAGTACGTAGGGCTTGTTAGGATCTGCATAAGCCAACACCGGGGCCTGAGTCAGACAAGACTTCAGTTTCTCAAACGCCTCTTCACACTGATCTGTCCACCTTTCTCCAAAGGGTTCATTAGCCTTGAAGTAAGTCTGGTTTGGAGGTTTCTTGTGTGGAGCTGACCCGCGGGGCGGTGAGTACCCCTGGGTAAGATTTGTCAACGGTTTAGCGATCTTGGAGAACTGTGGTACAAATCTGCGGTAGTAGTTGCAGAATCCGAGAAAGGACCGGAGTTCAGCTAGCTTGGTGGGCCTCGGCCAATTCACAACAGCTTCCACTTTAGCAGGGTCAGTGGCAATCCCATCCCGACTGACAATATGTCCCACGTATTTGACGGATTTCTGGCAGAAACAGCACTTGTCCAGGGACAACTTCAATCCAGTCTCCTTCAATCGGTCCAAGACTTTGAACAATCTCCTGTTATGTTCTTCTAGAGTCCTTCCAAACACAATCAGGTCATCAAGGTAGACTAAGACTTCTCTGAGGTTCATATCCCCCATCACGTTGTCCATGCACCTTTGGAAAGTAGCCGGGGCGCCAGTCACCCCTTGGGGCATCCGTAAAAACTCGTAGAACCCTAAGGGACATATGAAGGCAGTTTTCTCTCGATCTTCCTTACTCATGGAGATCTGGTAATATCCGCTTCGCAAATCCAACACTGAGAACCACTGACTCCCTTGTAGACAATCCAATGCTTCATCAACTCTGGGCACTGCATACTGATCAGTGACGGTGCGTTTGTTAAGCGTTCGATAGTCCACACACATACGAATCTTCCCAGACTTCTTTCGTGCAACTACAATGGGAGAAGCGTAGGGGCTATTTGACTCGCAGATCACTCCTGTTTCAAGCAGACCCCTCAAGTGCTGTCGGACGTCTTCAACATCAGCGGGAGCCAACCGCCTGGACCTTTCTCGAGATGGTCTCTCATCAGTGAGATGAATTCGATGCTCCACTCCTTTAGCGAGCCCCAGATCCCAGTCTCCCAACGAGAAAGCTGCTCCCCTCTCCATAAAACCTTGGATAAGTAGCTCTTTCTCCTCTGCAGGCACATCACTGTTCTCAAAACATGGGTCGAAACAGTCCGGGCTCAACACCTTCCTTCTTTCCTCTTCCTTCTTAGCATAGGCAGCTAGACACGTGGGGTGAATGGAGAGGGTCTGGGGATAGTTGTCTCCCCCAACTTCTTTGCACCATTGGGCTAGCTTGAGGAAAATATTAGCATTAGTTCCCACTATCAGAGGTGTGGATACAGGACCAGCATCTGTCTTCGGACACACCAACGCCAAGATGGGGACTTCTTTTTCAATTCCGGCAACACCCTTTGAGAACCGTAGTGTAACGGACACATATCCTTTGTAAGGGTAACTCCGATCACTCAGTCCCCAGACGACTAGTCCCGAAAGTGGTTGTAGAGGGACATTAGGTAAATACTTCTTGTACCAATCTTCGAAAAGAACTGACACTTGTGACCCGCTATCCAATAGGACATTACAAGGCTGCTCATTGATGTAGGCAGACACCTGAGGGGCAGGTCCCACTAAGCCCCCAGGAAGTCGTACAGTGAAAGTTTGCTGAGGGGTGGCATCCTCCCTTGTTCTGGTGGTCTCTGGGGGGCCGGTATGGGCTTCTACCGGACCCTTTTTCCGTTTCCCGACATGGTACGCTTCCGACCCAGAAGAGGAATCAGGCTTCTTGGGACCCCATCTCTTCAGACACTGCTTATACAGATGTCCAAGTTCCCCACACTTAAAGCAGGTTGGTGATCGGATAGGATCTTTCTTCTCCTCTAAGCCGCTAGTGGCTACTTGCTGCTTCTGAACTATAAGAGCTTCAGTCGTCTTGATGAGTTGGGCAATTTGCTCCCCCTGTTTCTCAATAATTATCAACAGCTCCTCTTCTCTGCTATTAGACTCGGTGCGTATGGCCACTGTGGCGATTCTCGCAGGGATTTGTTCCCGGGCCGCCAGGGTAGCTTCTTCCTGCCTCACCTCCTTAAGTAACTGATGAAATGGCAGTGGAATCTTGTCCTTGTTGCTACACCTCAACCGCTGAGCGATAGGGTTATGAGTCAATGCCCCTCGCAACACCTGATTCAGACGACATTGATCCACTTCATTAGGGCTAAGTCCTCCTTTTGCCACTATGCGGTGCACAAGTTTATCCAATCTGTAGAGATAGTCAGACAGTTTCTCATCAGATTCTTGGTATGTGGTACGAAGTTTGAATAAGAGGTCAGTGGCGTCTTCAGGCGACCCAAATGCATCTTCAAGGGCCTCCATGTAGTCCTGATAAGTGGCCTGCGGCTTTCCTCTCCAAGCAGCCTGCACCACTTCCATAGCGGGACCTTTGAGACTCTCCACAATTCGCTGCCTTTTCACCCCATCCGAGCATTGCCATTCATCCAGGCATTGCATGGTGACATCTCTCCAGGTTTCGTACCGATCTTCTCCAGAGGGTACTGGGATGGTGCCTGAGAAGATTCTCAACCGACGATAACTTCCTTCAAGATGCACCTTCCCAATCTGGTCGACCAACTTTCCTATGGCAGTAAGTAGAGTAGAAGTAGTGTCTACTGCTCCATCAGACTGAGTGCTTGTAGGATTATGAAAAGGGACAGGACTGGACTCCCCCTGTTCAGATTCTTCATCTTGGCACACTCCCACTTCAGACCTCAAAGGCCAGGTGATTCTCCACCGCCGACCTTGCTCTCGTGGTACAACCAGAATGATTGGTATACAGTCTCTATCTAGGGCTTTATCTGTCATTATTAAAGCCGAAATCATTTTCTGAGAAGTTACATTCTTCCGGTCCACTACCTTAGGACGATTTACTCCATGAAGTGTGCTCACCACTTGTATGACCTCATCATCCAGGGTGTTATGGAACTCTCCAGTCACTGCGAAACTACATTCTGCAGGAATGTCCATCTCCTTACACCATTCAGCCACATCTCTCTCAGCTAAGTTCTCCATTGCAACTGTATAGGGGTTTGTTGGTTTTTCGAATCTCAGCAGTGCCTCCAATGTAACACCCCCTTTGGCCACACCCCCGGGTAGCGGGGCGTTCGGATAAGTATGAGTTGCCGTTCTACCTTGCTTAGCGCAGTGCCTCCACCCTTGTCGGTGATATTCTGGTGCTTCCGGGTTGACAGTACCTTTCTTCAGATCTCTGTCCGGGGCTTGACAAGGGAAAGCCCCGCCCACACCAACACGCCAGAGAAGATTGTGGTATAAACAAAGAAACTTTTATATGGAACTTAATAAAAGTAATGGTGAAGTACAATATGCAATAACATTCACAGCATCAGTAAGAGGTGGTGCTTTAAACGATAAACCTATCTAGAAAATGGCAGGTCTATATGACAAAGCCCTAGGACTAGGCATAACAATCACAAAGCTCAGTCTTAGTACAAGGCCTGTTGCCGCGGTTCTGGAAAGAATCTTCTTTCGTTGGTGCACATGAAATATGTCAGAAATGAACAATGCTCCTTTAATTCCTAGCAGGGTAATATTCCTTAGTCCAGAAGATTTGGTACACTGCAGAAAATCCAGTACTGGCTACAATCATCTATCAGCAGCAGCAGGCTCTATCCCTTACAATAGGACATGGCAGCACAGCAGGTGCCTGGATGCATCAAGTCTCTTTTACTCCTTCTGCAGTGCTCAGCTTAAAAAGTTATACTAGACAAGAACAACTCACTCCTGGATCATAGGATGCAGTCTAAATAAGAATGCTGGTGATAGGTACACTTACAGTTCCAGAGGAATTAATGCTGTCCTGTCCAACAGGCTGCCAAAGGGTTAAGTCTGGAAGAACGTTCCGGTGTAGCAGGGAGGCGCCTCCGTCGGTTGTGGAGAGTATGAATACCCTGTATTTTCGGCAAATCGTCCTGTGGAGTTGGTAACCTTTTCTCTGAAGGAATTAAATCCTCTTTCTGGTTGCTTTCAGCCTCTGGGAGCTCAGGAGATCTTATTCCTGTATCCACCTGTGATCCCTCTCTCCTGCAGACTCCCTGAGCACATGGTCTCCCCTGCCAAGCAGCCCCTCCCATCCTCCAAGGATTTGATAAACAATCACAATTGCTTTCATGCTGCATGCACAATGTTTGCAAACTGTTAACCACTCGTTGCCTTGAACTGCACACAGGGGTTACATATGTATCAGGCACTGTATATAGCAGTGATAGGAGATACATGTAATTATATAGTATATACAGTCTGTGTACAGGAGTATATATGTATCAGGTACTGTATATAGCAGTGATAGGTAATACATGTAATTATGTAGTATATACAGTCTGTGTACAGGAGTATATATGTATCAGGTACTGTATATAGCAGTGATAGGTAATACATGTAATTATGTAGTATATACAGTCTGTGTACAGGAGTATATATGTATCAGGCACTGTATATAGCAGTGATAGGAGATACATGTAATTATATAGTATATACAGCCTGTGTACAGGAGTATATATGTATCAGGTACTGTATATAGCAGTGATAGGAGATACATGTAATTACAATGTGATGTGTTGTATTGTGTATGTAAAGTGGAAAGCTATATGTAAATGTGAGTGAGTAGAGTGAGGGCAACTCCTGAGGTGACAGTAGGGAGTGTGCAGGCAGGTTGAGGCAGGAAATGCCAGGCAGTGTGTGTGAGTCTATAGCTGGGGCTAGGAGTCCTGCTTTTGTGAGTCTCCTGCTAGGAAGCCATGTTGTTTAGTGGCACCAAAAGTAGCCTGTGACTCAATCCTGAGGGAAAACTATGTTTGTGGAAAATTGCACGCAAATCCGTCCAGGCGTTTTAGAGTGATTGAGAAACAAACATCCAAACATCCAAACACACAAACTTTCACATTTATAATATTAGTAGGATGACTGAGAGCCTAGGGAATGCAGATGCCAGGTCTGGGAGATTTCCCACATTTTTTGGATCCTGGGAGGTCACCTCTTTTTCTCTTGCCTACTGTCCCAAATGTTTTGGGACAGTTGGCAAGTATGTAATAAAGGGATCTTAAAGGATTTGTCCCACGTGAGCAACTTATGGATAGAAGATTAGATGCATTGTTGTGGGATCCAATTGTTGGCACCCCAAGTAATCATGAGAATGGTTGTGCCACAACCTGATCAGAATGAGGCGATGCTTGCGCTACTTGCTCTGCTACGCCATTCCTTTCACTGGGAATGTCAGTGCTAGGTCTTATTCACATGTTCGCAACTATAGGCCATTTTTTTTTAGAGATTGTGTGCTGTCTGGGGATGATACACGTAGGACATGACATCATTGTCAGCTTCCCTCATCTGACATCATTATGTCAAGATGAGGACACTAAAACACTCTGCTATAACACAATCTGTCTCGGATTCCACGGGACATTCACGGATTCGGTGTCCTGTCCCGCGGTCCCGATCGTAGGGAGGTATGTCCCAGTTTCAACTCATCAGTGGAGGACGCCGATGAGTTGAATACATAGGCGATTAAAGCAGGAGCTGTCTCACAGCACAGCGCTCCAGCAACCTGCATGTGTAGGTGCAATGTGATGCGCCTACAACTATGTGAGTGAGTGAGACTGTGGAGAGAGCGCCGGGGGAGCATTGGAAGGTGAGTATAAGTGTTTTTTTGTGTTAAACATTGAGGGGAATATAATGTAGGGGGCCCATGAAACTGTGGGCAGATGAAGGGGGGGGGAATGGCATGAAACTGGGGCAGATGAAGGGGGGGAGAACAGCATGAAACTGGGGGCAGATGGAAGGGTGACATGCAACTGGGGACAGAGATGGAGGGGTCATGAAACTAGGGGCAGATGAAGGGGTTATATGAAACTGGGGGAGAGATGGAGGAGGGACATATAATTTACGGGTGACTGTAGGAGGATTATACTGTGTGGGGGTACATGAAAAATTAATGAGAATGGGCGGAGTCAATATAAAAGTGGGTGGAGCTAAATTTGCAGCGGCCGCACATTTTGTCCCTCTTTCGGTTCTTCCAAAGTTGGGAGGTACGGTGTGATAATCCTGGATGCTGTCAGAATGTCCAGAGATATACACTATTAACAAGGTGAACGGTATCACCTACTTATTCATATATTTCCAGGAGGAGTAACACAGGAGCACCAACAAGACAGAAGAGGTGAAGGATCCTTGAAATACTACATCCAGTGATGAAAGGGTTAAGGCAAATTATATATAATTATCTTTTTTTTTATTTAGCAAATTCTGGTAAGATGGCTGCTGCATATTTTTGAAGCTACTCCACGATCCTGCTGGATGGTAAAGTATCAATGATTAATGATGACTTATATACTTATGATGTTTTTGTTGTAGTGTCAAAGGGGCGAATTTCATGAATGTTTATTCTGAGTGAAGACTGAATCATAAGTCTGTGTCCAATAATATCTCTCAGTGAAAATACTTTGCTGCAGCTCTCTTTCTGGCAATGGGATGACGGAGCATCTGACTCTAATTTCTCTTCGTTTTCTGCACCGCTGCCCCTGTGGGGTGGGATTCAACTCAAAGTCAGTGGCAGATTCCAATGTATGAACTAACCCTAAAAGACATATAGGCCAGTATTTGGCTGGAGTGCTCATGTGTGGCACTAAAATAGGGTACGTCTCCTTGAACTAAAACTAGCATGAAATTTAGACTCCATTGTGTAATCCACGCAGTATAATGCCCGACTGTAGCCCCATAACACAGTGTAACGTCCCAAAGTGGTCTCATAACAGAATATAATGTCCCACTGTAACCCCATGACACAGTATAATGTGCCATAATGTCACATACTTAGGACTGACCGAATGGGTTCTCAATACCAATTTTGCAAAGGTTTCCAACCCATGAACTACTAATATACAATGATGTCTCTCCAGATCAGTGGCATAACTAGGAATGGCAGGGCCCCATGACAAACTTTTGACATGGCCCCCCCGTCCAACACGGGCGCTGAAGACCTTGACCAACCCCCCCTCCCCCCACACATTGCTGTGCACTCTATTATGCCCCATAGTGGCATAACCACTGTCACTTACCTATCCCCAGCTCCGCTGCAGTCCCCGGTGGTGTCGTCCATCTTTAATCACGTTGGGACATCACATGACCTGGGACGCAGGTCCCAGTCATGTAACATCAGGCACGTCACATAACTAGGCCGAAGCCTACCAGGAATGTGTAAAGGTAAGTAACACAGTTTTTTATGTTCACTTACCTCTCCCGGGCCTCCGATCATTATACTCGGGGGTCTGAAACCCCCCCGAGTATAATAAGAGTGTTTATGGGGCCCGCGGTGTCACTTACCGATCCCAGCCCCTGCCAGGATCAGTAAGTAAATAGGGCCTGCTACCGGCTGGAGTAACTCGGCCTATTAAGAAAAAAAACACAGCGGTAGCGGCTGTCACCTGGCCCCTAATGTCCCGGGCCCTGTGGCAGCCGCTACCCCGGTAGTTATGCCACTGCTCCAGATCCCAAAGTATAATAAGCTGAGGCCCATTAGAGGTGATCAAACATGACAACCTGTGTTGCTCTCCTCCCCTGGTTAGCCCTTAGTTGTGGGGCCCCATGGCAGTTGCTATGCCATTTAGTAAATTGCACCCGCCACACCATGTTGTACTGTCTCACGCTGGTAATAGTGTCTACTTTTGGTGACCTCCATCTAGCATGACCTCCATTTGCATGAGTTGTGGGTTACAAGGTTGTGTGACTTTGTTTTCCACAGCTATGGGATGTCATGGGCTGTACCCCTGATGTCACTTCAGGACAAACCATAGTTCTGGTCAGACATAGCTACGTACAGACCAGGACAAAGTGTTCCTGCCTCCTTGTCTTGGCTCCTTCCTCCTGATGACCAGTGGAGTTCCAAGTGGTTAAACCCCTATGGATGAAGCATTGATGTCTAATCCCAATGTTTAGGTCCTAGAAACCCTCTTTAATTCTACCTTTGTTCTAGGTCTCAGATCCAGTATCCCGGGAGCTTTCTAACCCTTGATATAAAACACTCGTAGCTCGGTGAGCCCGTCGGGCCAACTCCATCATTAGTGAAAACGAAGGCGCCAGATAGCGCATGATGACATTTCCTCCTAGCGCGCCTGCACCAGGTAACATACACAGCGCTCCTAATAAAAACATGCTGCTCCCCATGTTATATTAAAGGTCTGACAAAATGAAAGTACTTGGGAGATGTAAACAGGCCACATCTGTATTTATTTATAGGGAATATTACAGGAAATCGATGCCAAGAAAACTGAAAACACAACTCAAAATAATAAAAAGGCATGCGGAATGTCATGAGAAATGTATATATAATGTATAGTCCCCATCTCCTGCTTCCATTTATCATCTCACACAAAGAATCAAAACCAACTGGTACAATGGGTAGTAATCCACTTGTGAAACGTTTCCTATGGGAATCCCGTTCATTCCCATTGTTTAGTCTAGTCTATGAAGAGAAGTGATCTGGCATTGGTTATTCCATGGCGAAATGTGATTAACCATTTTACTATATATATATTACAATGTATCGCGTAATAATATATATGAAATATTATTACAATAGGAGAACATTTGGATCGAATATGTGAACATCATGGAGAGGTCTTGGTCTAGGAGCCACCCAGTCTGTTTACGTATGAGGCTCTGTTCACACTTCTGCCATGATGTGCTTTGCTGAGATTAGTTCTCCATTTTTTGCCCCCACTGTTGACTTTATGGAAATAGGGATGTCACAAAAGGTTAAATGGGCTTGTTTTCTACAATGGTCTAGTCTAGAGATGAGTGAACAGTAAAATGTTCGAGGTTCGATATTCGTTTCGAGTAGCTGCTCAATATTCGACTACTCGAATCGAATATCGAACCCTATTATAGTCTATGGGGGGAAAATGCTCGTTTCAGGGGTAGGCAACATTCGATCAAATTACACTTACCAAGTCCACGAGTGAGGGCCAGGCTGGATTCTCCGAGAAGTCTTCTCCCGGTGCAGCATCCCCGCGGCATCTTCCGGCTCTGAATTCACTCTGCCAGGCATCGGGCCTGGGCAGAGCCAACTGCGCATGCCCGCACTACATTTGCACTACAAGCGGGCATGCTCAGTCGGCTCTGCCCAGGCCCGATGCCTGGTAGAGTGAATTCAGAGCCGGAAGATGCTGCGGGGAAGATGCACAGACTGTATAGCATTCGGCCAATCAATGCTGGTTCTGCATCGAATTTTTCCATTCGAATAGCGAGTGGTACTCGATCGAGTACGAGTATTTCGAATACCGTAGTATTCGATGGAATACCTACTCGATCGAGTACTACTCGCTCATCTCTAGTCTAGTCATCTACTGTTGAAATTGGGTAGTACACCTAATGCTAGCCAGTCACCTATCCAGGTGTATGAAGTATATTTGGGTGCATGGAACGTGAAGGCTACTGTGAAATGAAGGGATCAAGTTCCGGGGAATAGTGTAAAAGGACAAAGGAGTAGAAGGAAAGGAATCAGATTAAGAAATGTTACAGGTTGCCTAAGGGTAAGTTCACACAGGGTTTTTTGGTCAGGATTTGAGGCCGTATCCGCCTCAAAATCCTGACCAAAAAGACAGCTCCCATTGAAATCAATGGGAGCCGGTCAGTTCTTTTTTCCGGGAGCCGGTTTATTCCGGCTCCTGGAAAAAGAAGCGAGATGCTCATTGTTCAGGCTGTTTCATCTCGCGATTCGGCCTGAAGACACTCCCTCCTCCCGACTAGGCCCATTCATTGGGCCTAATCCGGAGCGGAGTGCGCGACTGGATGCCGATGCAGTGCATTTTGGTCTGGAACCTGAGGCGGCCTCGGTTACGGGCCAAAAAGACCTGTGAACTTACCCTAAGAAGATGTGTTTCTTTAAAGCTTGTATAAAACTATGGCTGTTGGGGTTAGTTGGATTGACTGGGGTTGCGCACTCCAGAGAGCAGGTGCAGCATAAGAATAACATACAAATGAGAAGGCCAGATTCTGGAGGAAGTAAAGTTTAGATGAACATTGAACATGGGTAGAGTGTAAGGGAGGGATGAAAAGGAGATATAGAAAGATTCAACACTTTAGACAACTTTGTGGGTGAGAATGATAAGTTGAAATAGTACTTTATAGTGAATGGGCAACCAGTGCAATGGCGGGCACAAAGGAGGGACATTCATGAAGTGGCTTGAAGAAAGACGAGTCTGGCTGCTGCATTCAGGAAAGACTGTAGAGCTGGAGGGGCGGTTTTGGATGGAGGAAGGCCGATTAGTAATGGGTTACAGTAAGAAAGACGGGAATGAATCAGAGAAACAACAAGAGTTTTGGCTGCTTCCAGAGTAAGAAGAAGGCCAAATCTGAAGACGTTTTTGAAGTGACATAAGTGTGCAAGTTATTGAGATTAGTGATTGCAGGATGGAAACCTAATCCCAAGGCAACAATTCCGATACCTAGGAGTTCTGGTAGTATTCTTACAATCATTGTCCATTCAGTGACAGATGGGAGGGGTTTGTTCTTGGTGGGGGGACCCATTGGACAGAGTTTTAAAAATGGTTAGAGGAATTTTAATACAAGAGGACAAATATAAGAGGAACATTAATGTGGCGGCAAGAGACACTCTTGGGTATGGGAGGGACCGTGGTGGGCATGTACATTTTTCTTCCATGTACCAAAGGGAGCAATGAGTGTGTGCATTTACTTTTTTAGAACAATAGAAAAATCTTATTTTCTACAAAGAGCTCATTTACATATTGACAAAAATCTGTGATATCACGGCAGCGGAGGCAGCAATTTACAAGGGGAAAGTACTGTTTGATTTAGGTCACCCTAACCTATCTATCTGCAGGGCTGGGGTGATATACTGGTTTTGGTAAGACTAACCTATCTATCTGCAGGGCTGGGGTGATATGCTGGTTCTGGTGACACTAACCTATCTATCTGTAGGGCTGGGGTGATATACTGGTTCTGGTGATCCTAAGCTATCTGCAGGATTGGGTGATATGCTGGTTCTGGTGACACTAACCTATCTATCTGTAGGGCTGGGGTGATATGCTGGTTCTGGTGACCCTAACCTATCTATCTGCAGGGCTGGGGTGATATGCTGGTTCTGGTGACACTAACCTAGCTATCTGCAGGACTGGGGTGATATGCTGGTCCTGGTGACCCTAACCTATCTATCTGCAGGGCTAGGTTGATATGCTGGTTCTGGTGACACTAACCTATCTATCTGCAGGACTGGGGTGATATGCTGGTCCTGGTGACCCTAACCTATCTATCTGCAGGGCTGGGGTGATATGATGAGTTCTGGTGACACTAACCTAGCTATCTGCAGGACTGGGGTGATATGCTGGTCCTGGTGACCCTAACCTATCTATCTGCAGGGCTGGGGTGATATGCTGGGTCTGGTGACAGTAACCTATCTATCTGCAGGGCTGGGGTGATATGCTGGTTCTGGTGACAGTAACCTATCTATCTGCAGGGTTGGGGTGATATGCTGGTTCTGGTGACACTAACCTATCTATCTGCAGGGCTGGGGTGATATGCTGGTTCTGGTGACAGTAACCTATCTCTCTGCAGGGTTGGGGTGATATGCTGGTTCTGGTGACACTAACCTATCTATCTGCAGGGTTGGGGTGATATGCTGGTTCTGGTGACACTAACCTATCTATCTGCAGGGCTGAGGTGATATGCTGGTTCTGGTGAGACTAACCTATCTATCTGCAGGGCTGGGGTGATATGCTGGTTCTGGTGACACTAACCTATCTATCTGAAGGGCTGAGGCGATAAGCTGGGGTCTGGTGACACTAACCTATCTATCTGCAGGGCTGAGGCGATAAGCTGGGGTCTGGTGACACTAACCTATCTATCTGCAGGGCTGGGGTGATATGCTGGTTCTGGTGACACTAACCTATCTATCTGCAGGGTTGGGGTGATATGCTGGTTCTGGTGATAAACTGGTTGCCCTGAAAGTGTTTGACTTTTAGACAGTATTACACTAGGTTCACTGTAGTGCCAGCTCTCCTTCGTTCACTTCTGTCGGGGGACTTGAACAATGGAGAGCCGGACCACTAAAACAGTGGTTACACATGGAACCCGATGGACCTAATTGTCTGTAATGGGGTTCCTTGGGCATCTGCCGTTTGGAAACTCAAAGCAGCAGAGAAGAAAGTCCTCCGTGCAAGACTTTTTTGAGAGAGTGTCCAATGAAGGTGTGAACCCAGCCTGAGTAAATCTGCACCAATTTTCTGGTCATTTTGCATTATTCGTATTCGTAGTCCCACAACCCCGCTAGCCCAATAGGAACAGACTGAAGCAATCTGACGGCTCAGCCTAAGGAGCGGCCCTGCTCCACACACACATACAACCACATGTGTCTACCATCTAAAGTATAACATATGATTGAAAATGAGAAAACAAACATTACACTATCGGCCAATATCTGAGCAAACTGAAAACAAGGCATAAGCCAGGAAAGTGGGAGGCCGAGGGGGTCCGTGCGGCCAAGCTGTGAATAGGCTTAATCTACAGAAGTGCTAGGGGTTTAGGTTTATGTAATTGATTTATTTAGCAGAGCCAGTAAACATTACTGCAATTTAAGCAGAAACATCAGCAGGCGTTTTATGTACCAACAAATGTAAAACATAAAATTAGCATACTTAAGAGACTTATTGCTTTAACATGTGTAATAATAGACATGTCTAACATATACAAGGGCTAAGATGAAATGCAGCTGCGGGGAGAGGTTTGCCAATACATACAACGAATGTATGAATGATAAATAAAAGGGAGAGGTAATCTGAAAAAAAATAGATTTATGTATAGAGTGCTGTGCAAAAGTTTTATGCAGGTGTAGAAAAAATGCTGCAAACTAAGAGTGTTTTCCCATTCTCATACTGATCTTTTGTGATCTGAAAAATCAGTTTGGTGAATGAAGAAAAGAGAAATCCAAATCCCTTAACTATTTGGTGTGAACTTTGCCCTTTGGAGAGAGATGATATGGCCCCTGCAGATATAGCCCTGATCTTAACATCATCCAGTCTGTCTTGGATGATATAAAGAGACAGACGGATTGGAGAAAGCCTAGACCCACAGGGCTTAGTTCTCTAAGATGGTGGCAACAATGTATATTTCACAGCGATAGATCAGAGGAGGCTGAATCTTTGCTTTTGCAGCCATCTATGGCAGCTCCTATAAACATAGACCTCAGGCAAGACCCCTAAATTAATTCAGATCCCAGACAAGATCCTTAAATTAAATGAGATACCCTCAGCTGTTACAGTCGCCAAATCCCAGACTCAAGATGACACCCTCGAAATGAGACCAGATGTACAACATACTGACCCAGAACCAAACCCATCCAGACACATACGTACTGTACCATGGAGCTTTGCCATCAGGCTTCAGGACTTGCATATGTATGGCCATGTGACCTTACATTGCAGTCCTTATAGTAACAAGATTGGCACAGATACGGTCATGTTGTGTCAATATTTTTTCAGTGACAGGATTTGTGTTTTCAAGGGCCACCCATATTATAGTCTGCCATTGCTAGTAGTCTACAACCTCTATGATGCTGCACCCAGGGGCAGTGGCGTAACTACCGTGGTAGCAGCAGTAGCAGCTGCCACAGGGCCCGGGCCATTAGGGGGCCCGGTGACAGCCGCTACCGCTGCGTTTTTTTTAAAATAGGCTGTTACGGGCCCTATTCACTTGCCGATCCTGGCTGGGCCGGGATCGGCAAGTGACACCGCGGGCCCCACAGGGGCTATCATTATACTCGGGGGTCTTTGCAGACCCCCGAGTATAATGACCGGCGGATCGGGAGAGGTAATAAACATAAAAAACTGTTACTTACCTCTCTGCGATCCTGCCAGGCCTCCGTCCTACTGTTGTCTGACGTCTCTGACGTCACATGAACCCGGCATGCTTCCCGGGTCATGTGACGCCCGACGTCATTAACAAAGGACGCGAGCGGTGGTCAGCACAGGAGGACAGCACAGCACAGGAGCCGGGGAACAGGTAAGAGGCAACAGTGGTTTTTTTTTTTTAATGTTTTTATTCCCCGGGTCTCCGATTATTATACTTTGGGGTCTGAAAAGACCCCAGAGTATAATAATTGTTTATGGGTGTCCACAGAGGGACACTGTTGGGGTTAATACTGTGTGCAGGGGCCACTATTGGGGTTAATACTGTGTGCAGGGGCCACTATTGGGGTTAATACTGTGTGCAGGGGCCACTATTGGGGTTAATACTGTGTGCAGGGGCCACTATTGGGGTTAATACTGTGTGCAGGAGCCAGTAAGGGACATAATAGAGTGCTGAGGAGGGGGTCGGCCGAGGTCTTCGGCGTCAGTTGGGATGGGGGGGAGGCCCCATGTCAAAAGTTCGCCACGGGGCCCCGCCATTCCTAGTTACGCCACTGCCCAGGGGCGTAACTACTGTGGTAGGAGCAGTAGTGGCTGCCACAGGGCCCGGGACACTGCAGATTTTTTTTAAATAGGTCGTTACCTGCTGGAGTAACTCCACCAGGTAACAGGCCCCATTTACTTACCGATCCTGGCTCCTGCTCACGGCTACCGGCGCTTCCCCTTCTCTTGAGGCGGCTGTGAGCAGGAGCCAGGATCGGGCCCGCAAACACCACAAACACTATGATTATACTCAAGGTTATACTCGAGTATAATGATCGGAGGGTGAGGGAATATAATAAAATGCTGTTACTTACCTCTCCTGGCTCTGGAATGCTTCGGGCCTACTTGGTGATGTCATAGATGTCACGTGGGCTGGGGTTTGCGTCCTTATGCCCCGGCTCAAGTGACATCTCTTCCATCATTGATGATTGCCTACATCAGCCGGGAGTGCGCCGGAGCCCAGGAGAGGTATGTAACATTGTTTTTTATGTTTGCATCTTCCCTTGGGTCTCCGAATATTATACTCTGGGGAAGGGGCCCATGTTAAAAATCTGCCATTACTAATTACGCCACTGGTTGCACCATTATACATTTTTGCTTTCATCTCCATCTACCAACCCACTCACTACTGTAACTCTGTTTCTTTAAGAATTACTGTACACTAAAGGTTCCTTGTATTTTTTGCAGGTTGCGCTATCCCCCTTGTACAGTCACATTGCACTTTGCTGTATGATGTAAACCATTCTTACTAAGGGCACATGCATCTATTTTCTGCCGTCCGATCCCTCCCCCAGAGCACCAAAGTCCATCAGTCTAAGCATAATAAACGTATTCCTGGAGCCGCGTGACAAGGCTATGCTGTGTGTGTGGCTCTGTCACATCATAACCATTCACATTACAGCTAAATACTTGGAAACTACTTTACAGGGTCATTTATATTTGACTGACACAGAACCTTGTGCAATTTCTATTCCGAATTCAGTACAGAAAGAAAGTTTCATCGATTGAATGACTTGGTGGAGGGAAATGTCTTATAGACACAACGGCCAAGGTCACAACATAAAGCAAACAGATTATTTTTATCAGAACGCATTGAACTAATTATCCGTGACAGCGATTTATATTCTGACCGTAGAATTAATTCAGCAAAGTTCTGCAATGCGATAAATGACAGAGGAAACATATAGGGAATATACTGTGTTTATACAAGTGTGTTGCATCCGTTTATCTCATTCTAAGAAGACTGAAAAAAACATTCAATTCTGCATTATTTAGATTTGAGCTTTCTATGCTTTAAAAGGATTCTATCATTAGAATCCCATATTTTACTATTAACACGTAGGAATAGCCTTAAGAAAGGCTATTCTTCTCCTACCTTTAGATGTCTTCTCCGTGCCGCCGTTCGGTAGAGATTCTGGTTTTCTTCCATATGCAAACAAGTTCTCTCCCAGCACTGGGGGCAGGCCCTGGCACTCAAACAGCACTGGGGGCGTCCCCAATGCTGGGAGAAAACTCTTCAGCACCGCCTTTATCTTCACCTGGAATGGCCTCTCCCTGTATCTTTTTTCCGGCACTGGCTTCAAACTTCTAGGCATGCGCAGTAGGCTCTGCCGTCGGGCCTCGGGCGGAGCTGACTGCGCATGCCCGCGGATATTTTCCTGTGGCCACTTACACAGTAAACTGGTGTAAGCGGCCATTTTCTTGTGGCTGCTTTCTCATTAAGCTGGGTAAGCGACCACAAGAAAATGGCCACAGGCATGCAAAGTCGGCTTTGCCAGTGCTGTTGGAGCACTGGGGACCGCCCCATTGCTGCAAGAGAACTCATTTGCATACAGAAGAAAAATGGGATTTCTATCAAACGGTGGCGCAGAGAAGACATCTAAATAAGGTAGGAGAAGAATAGCCTTTCTTAAAGGGATATTCCCATGTACATAATCATATCTATATTTGTAGATAATTAAAAGTTAAACATTTTTCCAAATATAAGTAATTAAAAATTCTGCAAAGTTTTAAAGATTTTCTCTAACCATCTTAGTAGTGACAGTCTGTTATCTTGATCGGTTGCCGATGGTTATGACCACCAATGCAGAAACTTTCTATGGTCTGGGACTTGTCAGGAACCCAGCTATGATTTTCTTATTGTAGCCGGGTTATCAGGCAGGGACACTACAGGTACGAGGAGATATGCCGGCCACAATAAAGAAATCATGGCTGATCTTCAACCGATCAAGACAACAGACTGTGACCACAAGATATTTAGAGAAAATCTTTAAAATTCTACAAAATGTTTAATTACTTATATTTGCAAAAATGTTTAACTTTTAATTATCTACTAATTTAAAAATAATTATGTACATGGGAATACCCCTTTAAGGCTATTCCTATGTGTTAGGGACAAAAAATAGCATTTTAATGATAGAATCCCTTTAAGAAAGGCTATTCTTCTACCTTTAGAAGTCTTCTCTGCGCCGCTATTCCGTAGATATTCCCGGTTTAGATTGGTAAAACGCTCCAGCCTCATCTTCTTCTGGCACGCCTCTTCACTGCATCCTCTGAGATGTCTTCTTCCGGCACTGGTGTCTTCGGGGTCTAAATCCCAGGCATGCGCAGTGGCTCAGGGGGCTCCGATCGGGCTTCAGGTAGAGTCGACTGTGCATGTCTATGCAGCCATTTTCCTGTGGCCGCTTACACGAGCGTACTGCATGCACATGTGCAGTCGGCTCTACGGCTCAGCAGTGCGGAGAAGACTTCTAAAGGTAGGAGAAGAATAGCCTTTCTTAAGGCTATTCCTACATGTTAGTAGAAAAATATGGGATTCTAATGATAGAATCTAATCACCCACTCCACACGTCCCAACCCCCCTACCCCACCACCCCCGCCATACCAACCACTCCCTTTGGCACCAATAAAGTTCTTCTGACTTGTTTTAATTTGATTTGATGAGAAGAAGAGGAGTCCACTGTGGCGATCACTGTCCAATATGTGTCCACCTGCCACCAACTAAGGGGAAGATGAGACCCCAAAGACTATTATACCCAAATCACCCCCCTCCCCATACTCACCATCTTCCCCCCCAACCCCAACTCTTCCCCCTCTACTTTACTTGCTTTGGCAATGCCAAATATCTATTTGGATGTGCCAATAAAGCTTCTTGATTTGATTTGATTTGAATCCCTTTAAAGGCATTATTCAATTTTTAGACCAAACTCCAAAAAAAGACATTACAATTCTCACCTATGCCTGATGCTTTGTTGTCCAGTCCTGGTACCCTTTCCCTCCTGGGCGAGGTAGCAAAGAGGCTCACATGACTGGTGAAACCTCAATGGGCACCAGATTTCCTCTCCTAGGAACAATTAAACCTTTGTGCTGATGGATTCATTGAGCAAGTTTCAAAGAGGGCTTGGGTACTTTTCTCAAACAGAAAAATATTACAGGTTATAGGTTTTAGATTTTGATAAGGACGAGTAGATCCAGGGCTTTATACTGATTGCTGGATTGGTGTCGGAATTTTTTTCCCCTGTCATGGGACAATTGGCATAAGCTTCATGGGGTTTTTGCCTTTTTGTGTATCAGCACCGTAAGGTTATGGGTTGATCTTCATGGACCTGTGTCTTCATCCAACCTCATCTACTATGTACTGTGGTATTTTAGGATTCCCTTGACAGTGGACGTAAATGAAGCCCAGGAGAAAGGGTGGCTATTAAACAGGTGATGCTCCTGGCATATATAATTTAACAGGCTGGCTACTCTAATCTTGTGACCCTTTCCACCATGGCAATCTCGGCAACCACTGAGACTAAGTCCTCGCTATAGAACCACCATTGGAGAAATGGTTGGATCCAGAGTTTTTATATTGACTGCCAGATTGGAGTCAGGAAAGAATATTTTCCCCTGAAATGGGCCAATTGGCATGAGCCTCATGGGTTTTTTTTGCCTTTCCCTGAATCAACAAGGGGATTGTAGAGTTATAGGTTGGACTTCATGGACTGATGTCTTCATCCAACCTCATCTACTATGTAACTATGTTAGCCATGGACACCAAAATTTCCTCACTGATACAACTGAAGGTGCTCTTCTATAATCTAGTGCCCTCAACTGAGGCTAGCTATAAATTGGCTACAGGAAGACCAAACTCACTGACTAAAGGCTGGGGTAACTTAACACCCTTTATATTCTTCCAACCTTCTTCTAGAAACTTCAGAGCAGGAGTTACTTCCATTCACCCAGTAGCAATGGATTGGCTAGTTAATGGGCCTTAAAACTACCCTTTGATGGATAGATAGAGGGATAAATAGTTAGATAGCTACACAAAAACAGCCTACTTCTACTGGGTAACACAAAAAGAACAGAATGTTGTATACTGAGTTAAATGTGATCTGTTATAATTGAAGCCAAGTCATGAATTCATGTAGGTCTATAGTTTTACAAGATGATATCATCCTCATCATTAATTCACCAATTTCCCATTATTCCAATTAAGTCTGTGTTAAAGTAGTATATTACACTATAAAAAGTGTACTATCTACATTTTTACCCAATTTAGGTATTTCACGAGTGACACTGTACTATTTTAGATCCAATAAATAGATGACAGTTTGGCAGCGACTTTCCTTAGTCAGATGAATTGTATATGCTCTTAGTTAAAACTGGGCGATTTGTTTAACAATGAATTTATTAGCTATAATAAAATCCAATTTGTTTCAAAAGAAACTTAGTAGAAGGATTTTTTTTTCTCCTTTATTTGAGGAGTGGAAGAACATTAGGAAAAAAATTCACCTGTCCTAATATAGACATACAGGAAAAATAATGGATATTATTTCCTTCAAATTTGTATTCTAGGTAGAAAATGGTTAGATTGACCCACCAGAGTGTTAGGGGATCCTCCAGTGGGTCCAGACTCTAACTTGATAATGATAATGGACTCCATGGTAATGGAAAGTTGAACTGACTCACTAGAGTGCCAGGGCTCCTACAGTGGGTCCAGGCTCTAACATGATAATGGACTCCATGATAATGGAAGGTTAGACTTACCCACCAGAGTGCCAGGGGATCCTATGGTGGGTCCGGGCTCTAACTTGATAATGATAATGGACTACATGGTAATGGAAGGTGGGACTGACCCACCAGAGTGCCAGGGCTCCTCCAGTGGGTCCAGGCTCTAACATGACAATGGACTCCATGATAATGGAAGGTTAGACTGACCCACCAGAGTGCCAGGGGATCCTATGGTGGGTCCAGGCTCTAACTTGATAATGGTAATGGACTACATGATAATGGAAGGTTAGACTTACCCACCAGAGTGCCAGGGGATCCTCTGGTGGGTCCGGGCTCTAACTTGATAATGATAATGGACTCCATGGGAATGGTAAGTTGGATTGACCCACCAGAGTGCCAGGGGATCCTCGAGTTGGTCTAGGCTCTAAGAAGATAATAATAATGGACTCCATGATAATGAAAGGTTAGAATGACCCACCACATGCCAGGGGATCCTCCAGTGGGTCCAGGCTCTAGCATAATAATGATAATGGACTCCATGGTAATGGAAGGTTGGACTGACCCACCAGAGTGCCAGGGGATCCTCCAGTGGGTCCAGGTTCTAACATGATAATGGACTGCATGATAATGGAAGGTTGGACTGACCCACCAGAGTGCCGGGGGGATCCTCTAGTAGGCCAAGACGCTAAAATGATAATGGAGGGTTGGACTACCCACTCCAGTGGGCACAGACTCTAACATGATAATGGACTCCAAGAACTAGTAGAAGACAACCTCACTTTGGGGTGACTTTGAAACCAATAACCTTCTAATAGGATTTACGTTATAAGATAGCTCATACAGTGGGTACGGAAAGGATTCAGACACCTTTAAATTTTTCACTCTTTGTTTCATGGCAGCCATTTGCTAAAAGCAAAAAGTTCATTTTATTTCTCATTAATGTACACTCAGCCCCATCTTGCCAAAAAACTCCAGAAATGTAGATAATTTAGCAAATGTATTAAAAAAGAAAAACTGAAATCTCATATGGTCATAATCATTCTGAGCCTCCATATTGAGTATTTGCACCCTTTTGAGCTAGTACAGCCATGAGTCTTCTTGGGAATGATGCAACAAGTTTTTCACATTTGGATTTGGGGATCCTCTGCCATTCTTCCTTGCAGATCCTCTCCAGTTCCATCAGGTTGGATGGTGCATGTTGTTGGACAGCCATTTTCAGGATATGCAGCGACAGATTTATGGGTAAAGGGATGGTAGCCGGTGGAAACAATGCACTTTTCTAAGCATTTTAAAAGTAAAAATGTCCTAAAAATAATGCCTTGTTGGAATATGTTGTTGATATTTGAAGATACACGGGTCTATTGGAAGAATCGGTAGGGATGAGTGAACGATTTGGTTAGAACTGAATTTGACCCAAATTTTCTAAAAGTTTTGGGTTCATCCCAAAGCTTGAAAATTTTGGAAATCACCACCCACTATTGTACTCTGGAGTCTCCTCAGACCTCAGAGTATAGTAAGTGGAGGCCCATGGTGAGTAAAAATATCAAACTGTCTCCTCTCCAGGACTCTAGCTGATGTCACACGCCCCGTGGCCCCCGCTGACGTCTTGATGCTTTGACGTTCTATATACAGATATAGATATGCTTCATAAAAGACCTCACACATGAACATGTCTCTTACAACGTAGTGAGGCCTATATGAAGGTTATGCCATCTGTACTGAAGTCCTGCAAACCTTCATGAAACATGAATTGTTCATCTTTAATGAATCCAGTCTTTTCCTCGAGGCATCATATGACGTCTTGAGCGTGGCCTTTAGATTGATGTCTACCTCCTTATAATCTCCAGGACTTGAATTCCGCCACATTTCTCTTACAATTATTTGTATCTTTGGTAAAACTTTTGACATTTGACACAGCTGTTAGATGGTACAAAGTGTTTACTTGTACTCGGCGCAGTTTAATCAATGTGGAAGCCAGTCATCTCTACGTTACACAACCCAGTGACTCATTGTGAGTCTTCCACACAAGGCTTTCGAGTGAAATGTTTAATGAGATTTATACAATCACTTAAATTGTTATTATTTTTCGCTCACTAAATAATAACACCCGGCGAGAAGCAATAGCCAGGACTTAGATAAGGAGGAAATGAAGGTAACAGACGCATAAGGCAGTAGGAGTTTTAGTTTATACTTGGGTTACTCGAGATGATGTCACATAGACAAAGGCTAGGAAGCTGCAAGCATGAATCATAGCATGTCATAATGATCATCTAAGAAAGCGAATCTTCCCCGTGTCTTGATCGGTGAGCGTTTGTGTCACACTTTTTAATTAGCGGAGGTGTTTATACGTTCATTTTTCTATGAAAAATGAAAAAAGTGACACCTCCGCGCCCACCCACATCTGGTCAACAAATGGTAAGGTTCACAAAGCAAAGTTTTAAAGTAAATACAATTAATGACTTAAAATTGTTTTTGTCAAATTTTCTTTTCTAAAAAATGTTTTTGAAGGAAATACAAAGACTCAAGTCACAACAAGGAAATCAACATTTTAATGACCATGGAAATGTTTAGCAAAAAGTTACAGAATATTGTCGGGGGGTTTCTGTGGCCCAACCAGAATTTATAAGCAGTGGTACTTGGCCTAAACAATTTACACCTGCGTTAGGGGTTTCTGTTCTTCGGGTTTGCTTGGAGATTCAAAAATGGAAACCCAATCCGCTTAAAAAGTGGTTACCTGCTATAATGGGTTCTGCTCATTTTCCACCTGGTTTCTGCTCGAAAAATGTGGAGAGAAAAGTCCTACTTTCAGGACAATTCTCGCCGCATTTTTCACGCAGAATGGGAGACGGAATCCCCAAATGGTGATCGAACGCAGATATGAACCTAGCCTTGGAGATGCTTATCCGTTTGACATGCTATTAAGTCAGCAGTGGGAGCCTTTTCCCACAAAGTGACACTATAGTACATCATAAAGAGCTTAGCTGAACCAAGGCCAACGAGAGAGAATGCACTAATGGCCGTTTAACTACTTAGATGGCACCATCGATAATGATGGTGGCATTTGTGTTCTCTTTGTATTTGCCCCCTCCTCAGTAGATCCACCTATCACCATGACTATCATGTCATGATGATAAGGCGCCTACTGAAGGTCTCCTCATATAGTTTTATAGATCCAAACTAGAGAGGAGTCTCACATCTTATAACATCTCTGGAGGGATTCATAACTCCAAAGAATCCTCTTATCTTGATTTGTAAAATAGTTTCTGCCACATACAATGGGGAAAAAAAGTATTCAGTAAGCCACCAATAGTGCAAGTTCTCCCACTTAAAAAGATGAGGTCAGGCTGTAATTGACATCGTAGGTAACCTCAACTATGAGAGATAAAATGAGAAAACAAATCCAGAAAATCACATTCCCTGTCATCCCACCAGCGGCACAAGGTTGACCATATTGTGCCACTGTTGGGACTAAGGGAAAACAGATTATCTACATAATCATCCATTGTCTGATTTGGAAAGAATTTATTCGCAAATTATGTTGGAAAATAGGTATTTGGTCACCTATAAACAAGCAAGATTTCTGGCTCTCACAGACCTGTAACTTCTTCGTTAAGAGGCTCCTCTGTCCTCCACTCCTTACTTGGAACTTGTTATCAGTATAAAAAACATCTGTCCACAACCTCAAACAGTCAGACTCCAAACTCCACTATGGTGAAGACCAAAGAACTGTCCAAGGACACCAGAAAGAAAACTGTAGCCCTGCACCAGCTTGGGAAGACTGAATCTGCAATAGGCAAGCAGTTTGGGTGAAGAAATCAACTGTGGGAGCAATAATTAGAAAATGGAAGACATACAAGACCACTGATAATCTCCCTCGATCTGGGGATCCACGCAAGGTCTCACCCCATGGGGTCAAAATGATCACAAGAACAGTGAGCAAAAATCCCAGACCAACACAGAATGACCTGCAGAGAGCTGGGACCAACGTAACAAAGCCTACCATCAGTAACACACTTTCTGCCACTGACTCAGATCCTGCAGTGCCAGACGTGTCCCCCTGCTTAAGACAGTACATGTCCGGGCCTGTCTGAAGTTTGCTACAGAGCATTTGGATGATCCAGAAGAGTATTGGGAGAATGTCATATGGTCAGATGAAACCAAAGTAGAACTGTTTGGTAGAAACACAACTCGTCGTGTTTGGACAAGAAAGAATGCCGTGTTGCATCCAAAGAACACCATACCTACTGTGAAGCAAGGGTGGCAACATCATGCTTTGGGGCTGTTACTCTGCAATGGGACCACGACGGATCCATGTACATGAAAGAATGAATGGGGCCATGTATCGTGAGATTTTGAGTGCAAACCTCCTTCCATCAGCAAGGGCATTGAAGCTGAAACGTGGCTGGGTCTTTCAGCATGACAATGATCCAAAGCACACCGCCAGGGCAACAAAGGAGTGGCTTTGTAAGAAGCATTTCAAGGTCCTGGAGTGGCCTAGCCAGTCTCCAGATCTCAACCCTATAGAAAACCTTTGGAGGGAGTTGAAAGTCTGTGTTGCCCATCGACAGCCCTGCTCTAGAGGAGATCTGCATGGAGGAATGGGCCAACATACCAACAACAGTGTGTGCCAACCTTGTGAAGACTTACAGAAAACGTTTGACCTCTGTCACTGCCAACAAAGGATATAGAACAAAGTATTGAGATGAACTTTTGTTATTGACCAAATACTTATTTTCCACCATAATTTGCAAATAAACTTTAGTGACTTGGTGTTGTTGGGGATAATGCCATTTTGATCCCCTATGAAACTCGAAGGGAAACGGTCGTCCTCTCTATTGTGTTATGTTTTTAGTGTTTTGGTACCATTTTATCCATTATTAGTAAATGTTACATTTTATTATTTCCACATAGGCTGCACTTTTTAACAGAATAATAATAATAAAATACAGTCATCTTGGGTATTGATACATCCGCAACTACTCATACTATAAAAATAGAATGTTATTTATCCCACAAGATAAACGCTGTAAAAACTAAAAACAAAAAATGCTGATTTTTAATCACATTTCATAAAAAAAATTAGAAAAAAACTATCAAAATGTCACATAGAACCCAAAATGGAAGCAACAGAAACGACAACAAATCCTCCCAAAATTCCATCCTCACACAATTCCTATAATGGTCTTTCAGAATATAGTGTCAATAAAACATTATTTTCGGCAAATAAGTAATTTTATTTTGCAAAAGTAGCATACCTCCCAACCGTCCTGATTTCCGCGGGACATTCACAATTTCGGTGACGTGTCCCGCGGTCCCAGTTGGAGGGAGGTATGTCCCGATTTCAACTCAGATCTGCGTCTGGAGGACGCAGATCTGCGTCTGGAGGACGCAGATCTGAGTTGAATACATATGCGACTAAAGCAAGGAGCTGTCACAGCTCAGCTCCTTGCTTTGCTGCTGCACTCTGGCTAGTGGCTGTGTAGACGCGATGTGATGACATCACAACTGTGTTAGCGAGACTGTGGAGAGAGCGGAAGGGGAACGCGGAAAACGTGAGTTTAAGTGGTTTTTGTGTGTAGACATTGAGGTGGAACATGAAACTGGGGCAGATGAAGGAGGGGATGGCATGACACTGGGGGCAGAGATGGGGGGACATGATTCTGGGGGCAGAGATGGGGGACATGAATCTGGGGGCAGAGATAGGGACATGAATCTGGGGGCAGAGATGGAGGGGGGACATGAAACTGGGGGCAGAGATGGAGGGGGGACATGAAACTGGGGACAGAGATGGAGGGGGGACATGAAACTGGGGGCAGAGATGGAGGGGGGACATAATTTACGGGTGACTGTAGGAGGATTATACTGTGTGGGGGCACATGAAAAATGAATGAGAATGGGCGGAGTCAGCATAAAAGTGGGTGGAGCTAAATTTGCAGCAGCGCAGTACGCGTGCTGCACATTTTGTCCCTCTTTCAGTTCCTCAAAAGTTGGGAGGTATGAAAGTAGTACAACATAAAAACTCTATATATACTCGGAAAATAGCCAAAAAGAAAGGAGGAAATACTAAGGGGGAAGTGATAAGGCCTTCTGAATATCAACCTTAATCTAATCCCCTGCTTGTGCTAACCAAAATTATCAAGTGTCTCCATATTACCTGGATATTTTTTCTCCCTGATAGAGTTTTTGGGTTTCCTGGCACTGGCATTGAGGAACATTATATTCCATCTCATTCAACGTCAGCTCTAACAGACTCTTTATGAATCATTGTGATCTCCCACCTGTTCCGTCATGTTTTATTACACTGTATTTATCCGAAAAACCATATGTATACAAGTACAGAACAGGAAACGCACGATCTTCTGGCCTGCTTTGGAACAGACCACAAACCATTACGCAGGCTCCAGGTTGAGCTGTGATTACATCAAACGTTTCAGACATACACAGAGATAAACCTTTTTTGCTTACACTAGGAAACGGCCAAGCATCTAAGTATTGTCACAGACCATGTTAGTAGTTTACAAATAAAAACAATATGGGAGAAGGATGCCGTTATGGAGTAGCAAAACTCGTCAATAGGAAGTGCAGATGTAGCTGAGCTTGATTTGTCAATAAGGAGGTACTACCAGCTCAAGAGCCATATTAGAACTGAATTGTTTTACCCAATGCATTGCTTTATCTTTCAATCTCCATTTGTTAGATACTGCAAGTTTCAGACCGCTATCTAGCTGCAGTGGTCAGGTTGTTGGCATCAGTCCCAGGCACCTCTATTTTCCTCTCTTCACTGTGATTAATGGCTAAAGGAGTCTTCTGTCAGCTCTGCAAAGTGCACTTAGCTGCTGATCCCCAATATGTGCCAGAACGCTGCTTTAGCAATGCCTCTGTTATCTCTATATCCAGGGATAATAATATGCAATTTAGAACATGTACATCTCAAGAGCATGCTGCTGGCCTGAACTATAAAGTACAAAAGCCAGGAAGTAGAGGAGAGCAAGTTCAGGGCTTGTTCACACGGCAGAATTTTCTGGCAGTCTTATAGTGTTATAAGGTGAGCATTGTAACCACCTCAGGATTAATGCTGGGAAGACCAGGGAGATGGTGGTGGATTTTAGTAAACGGATAAGTGCTCCGATCCCAGTGGAGATCCAAGCGTCATGCATTGAGATACACAAGACCTATAAGTACCTGGGTGTGCTCCTTGATAACAAACTGGACTGGGCTGATCACCTGGATACACTGCACAGAAAGGGCCACAGCCTGCTCAGGAGGTTGAGGGCCTTTAGAGTCCAGGGGCTACTTCTTAGAGCCTTCTTCAACTCTGTGGTTGCTTCAGCCATCTTTTTTGGTGTGGCCTGCTGAGGGAGCAGTATATCAACCAGGGACAGAAATAGACTTGACAGGCTGATCAGAAGGACCAGCTCTGTCCTGGGGAGCCCCCTGGACCCAATACAGGTGGTGGGGAACAGAAGGATAGTGTCTGGGGCAACATGGTGGCTCAGTGGTTAGCACTGCAGCCTTGCAGTGCTGTAGTCTTGGGTTCGTATCCTGCCAGGAACAACATCTGTAAGGAGTTTGTATGTTCTCCACGCGTTTGAGTGGATTTCCTCCCATTCTACAAAAGACATACTGATTGGGAAAAAAAAAGTACATTGTAATCCTTATATGGGGCTCACAATCTACTAAAAAAACAAACAAACAAACAAACAAAAAAAGGATACTGTCTGTGGTGAGCTCAATGCAGGAGAATAAATCCCACCCCATGTATGAGACCTTGATAACACTTGGCAGCATTGTCAGTGACCGACTGCTTCACCCCAAGTGTGAGAAGGAGCTATCACAAGTCCTTCCTTCCAACCGCGACCAGGCTGTATAATCTACATCAGACCAAGCGAAGACACTCCGCACTGAGAACTAAATGACTATGACTATGAAGTCTTCTTTCTTTCTTTCTTTCTTTCTTTCTTTCTTTCTTTCTTTCTTTCTTTCTTTCTTTCTTTTTCTTCCTTAGCTGCTATGGATTCCTAGTATTTTTTTCTTTTCTCAGCATATGTGTGTCTACTTCCATAATATATCACTGTGTATTATCCTGTATCTGTATTACTATGCTGCTGTAACATGCTGAAATTTCCCCATGGTGGGACTATTAAAGGATTATCTTATCTAAATGAATGCCAACCGAGCAGAAGCTGCTCATACTTACCCGAATACATCCCTGTTAGGGTTCATAGAGAACAGTCCTGAATGACGATTAGTAGAGATGAACAAACTGACTCAGAACAGTTTCAACCCCAATTTTCCAAAAGTTTAACGAAACTGAAACTTTTGCTGTTCATCTTCACAGAACTATAATGGCCATCTCCACATGTAACAGATAGAAAAGCAGAGTAGAGGATCACATGGTCTCCGTGACCATGTGATCACGATCAGAAGGGTTCCTTTGTATTAAAGAATTATAGTTACGTTAGATTTATCAATTTTAGACAGATAGGGAGAAAAATCGGCAAGGTTTTCCTGAAGTTCTATGCAAAACCACATAGAACACTTTGTAATATAATAATGCCGATACTAAGTAACAAATAAGTACTGTATAACAACGATTGTGGTATCTGCTCTCCAAGCTCAGACGATTGTCTATGGTTGCATATGGTCCCCAGTGGTAGTCGAGAGAATGGTTGACATCAATCTTCTTACCATAGTAAAATAAATTTACTGGTTAAATTAGCAATGTGGCTTCCTCTGGTTTCTCTTAGGTCAGCCATTTGTATCTTCTTTATCCTGTGAATTGGTATCTATTCATCTTTTGTCTGCATTTCTGAAGACCACTATTCATGATGGTGGACCTTTTCTTCTTCTCTTTGTGTAACATCTTTTACATAATCGTCAGGCTATTTGTGCAGTTTCAAAGACCCAAAATAGATAATTGGGGGACTCTTGTCAAACCATCTCTTTCTGCCATCACCATATAATCAATGAACTTTATCGGGTTTATGGGTCAACGCCCTTCTATTCAAATTTCAAAGGCAAAATTTATTGGTTTGTATTTTACTTATGTAGCATAGACATGGACAATGGATCCTCACCATAGATCACTGGGTATCTCTATGTCATCCATGTTGACAAGATGGCATGGAAATCTACCAAAAAGTTGCAGTCTGTGACCTTCTGTGATATTGAGAAAGACTGAAATATTAATGTATACTAAGACTAATATAAAAGTTAGACTAAGGGTCCTACATTGTGTGGATTAGAAGGGTTCCTTTTCCCTTTGATGCTTCCATTGACTCCTACACAGACCAGGATGATTTTTTTTTCCAAAGCATTTGTTTTTATTCAAATATCACAGACAGACGGAAAAAGAGTGAGAATGAATGACAAAAATGTTTTAATTTTTTTAATTTTTTCTTCTATACTTGCTCAGATCTTTCAATCACTGCCTGATGAGATGTTATTCCCTGGCAGTTTTTGCTACTTGTCCCTACATTTTTTAGATCCAGTTCCATCCATGGCTTTGTCTTGTCCTTCTGTCTGTTCCCTTAGATCTACACTTGATCCTTTCATGGCAATTCTCTCAGCTTTCCTTCTGACTCTGAACTCTATCTGTAAAGAAAAGCAAACTGGTTCTTAACAAACCGGGTTTGTTATGAATTTTCAAAAAATTTAACTTGAAATCATTATTATTCTCTGGGGTATCTTAAGACCACAGAATATAATAATTGGAGGCCTATGGGAGGTAATGCTCACCTATCCTGTTTTTTTTTTTTTTACCTCCCCGGGCAACCGATTATTATATTCTGGAGTCTGAAGACACCCCAGAATATAATAATAGCACTTCCAGCTTAGACAGAACATGTTCATTCTGGGAGGAAATTTGCTGGTGAACCTCAAAATATTCACAAAATGAAACTTGTAAGCCTTGCCCATCACTACTGGGTAGCTCCTTACTCTATCTTTCTATTATGCTGGGGATTGTAACCTAGGGATTCTTTGCAACAAAGTCCAGATCCTTGTATGAGAGTTAGTCTGGGTTCACATGAGGTTTTTTTGGTCTGGAAAGAGGCCGCCTCAGTTTCCGGACCAAAAAACGGGTAGCTGCGACTTGAATCCAGTGCAATGCATCAGCATCCAGTCGCGCACTCTGCTCCGGAGTAGGGCCAATGAATGGGCCGAGTTGGGAGGAGGAGTGTCTTCAGGCGGATTCGCGAGGCCTGAAGAATGAGCAAGAACTGACCGGCTCCCATTGATTTCAATGATAGCCGTCTTTTTGGTCAGGATTTTGAGGCAAATTCGTCCTCAAAATCCTGACCAAAAAACTACGTATGAACTCAGCCTTAAAGTTTCTCAGCACCAATAAAATCGTACTTCACTTCCCATGTTAGCATCACTATTTTTTTTGTAGGTATTAACCAATACTTTACAACACCATGTGTCTATTCTACTTTTGGAAATAGGGACTGTCCAGTATTATAAGTGGGTTATTTTGTCCTTGGGACGAAAACCTCAGTAATATGATGCTATACCACATGGCGACATGAAATGCCTATAGTTTTGTCATAAGGAGCCATAAGGCTGTAGTGTGCCATATAGGCTTGGCATCCATAATGGTTAAGTCTTTATTTTCATTAAAAAAAACTCCTGGGTTATATTTAATCTACATGCAATATCTTAGAAGACTGAAACACGCTCCTCAACATTGAAATTTCAACATTGAGAAGGACAAGCTGTAAGTTATACAAATGGAGGAAGTAGCCGATGTCACTAAGTTCGGCAAATGCTCAAATATTCAATTACTGACCTCCAATCTGTGGCAGGTGGGAAGGGAAAAAAGCCAGTCTGTAGCCACGTGAAACTTCAAAAATTGGATGAAGCGATGTGGGATGATTGTGTGATGCCTCCTGGTCATCGATGTGCCAATTATTGCCACTTATCGCAAACTGTGAAGGACAGAATCCTTGAACTGAGCGACCTTGGTTTATCATTCTTGTAGATTGTTAAGTCAATATGTCAGCACTGTTCAATGTTGCCTGTCCTGGTGGTTGGGAAAATAACGGCAAAGTACGATGACAAGAAGAGGAAAACCTTGAAGAATGGCACGTATTAAACCTCATGTCACCCACCAGTTTCGAAAGCTATTATGGTGCACAGCAAGAGGGCAATGTAGGCTGGAATCCTCTTCAGTGAGAGTCTCACTTTTGTCTTAGACACAATGACCAACAGCTGGAGACTACGTGGGCAACGGCATGAAGAGACCTTTGCAAGGGAGCGTCCAACTGGTCCTATTCCTGAGATTCTGGAGTGGGGAGGCATAACTTACAGTAGCTGGTACGCTCTAGTCTTCACTTCAGGTACAATAACAGCTTACACTAATTTGGTCGTGGAACCAGTGGTACGTCTATTTCTTGAAAGTGTCCCAGGAACCATTTTTGATAAGGACAATGCCAGGCTGCATGTTGCTCACTCTACTGTGAGAAGCCTGAATGGTCTAAACCTGTGAACATGCCCTGCAGTGTCTCTGGACTTGTCTGCCATCAAGCTCGATAGGGATGCCATTGGTTGGCAATTGCACAGGGAGCTGCCAGTGGCCAATCTTGATGATTTATGAGCCCAAGTACATTCAACGTTGCGTAACATTCCTCAGGCATCCATAAAAGACCTCATGGATAAAGGGTATAAGTGCAGGTATATCTGCACGTAGCGATCATAATCTTACTGAATACATTGAGATGTTTCGAATATTTGGTTTTTTGGTTTGTTTCTATCCATCCTGTGATTTGCATAATTCCAACACTTTTCCTTCTGGTCGCTGCAATTTCAATGTTGAGACGTGTATATGAACATTTCTACAAGTGATGAGAAGAAAAATCTAGGAGAAAGAAACCACAGAAGGATGAAGAACACATTCCAAGTCTTATTACACATCAAGATTTGTTAAGATCAGCGCAAATGTTCAATTCCATATTGGTCAGCATTAGCTTGCCAGGTGCATAGGGCCTCCATGACATCCAGAGACATTACTTTCTGCATAAATTAAAATGAAATTATGGAAAAAGAAGAAGAAAAGTCACATGCTTTTAGAGTGAGGGCAAGGAGATCCAGTATTATAACCATCTCTGTTTCATGCTCCAATAACACAGATAATTAAAACCACTCAAAGTTCATGTTCCCCGCCCAGAGCATAGAAATCCAAGGGGGATATGTTCTTGGGCTCATCTGTTTTACTAGGTGTAGGGGAATCATCCAGAACCTTTCAAAACTTTCAACAATTCTGTATTTTTTGTGTCTTAAGATTCAAATTGTTTTTAGTAAAAAAAATGGCAAATTAAATTTCATGTACAGTCCAAAATGGTTGAATACTGTCTATTATCTGGAGGGGTTGTTTGGTTTGGAAAACTCATTGTCACATACCCTATATGGATCTTCCTGACTTACGTGAGAGGTATCTCTCATTGGAGACCTTCATGCATTATTGAGGACCCATCCAAGCATTACACCATTTCTAAATAGGTTCCCTGTGAACACTCTACAATGGAACTGAACACTTAAAGCCATGTTACTTCACAGGTTCCTTCTGACTGCTGCTCTAAGCAAAAAGGGTTTGGAAAATCGGATCAACCACCTAATTGTAGGTGCTGAAATGGTGAATTTGTTTCTACATAGAACAATTCCTTAAAGGAACACTAAACATGGAAAATGTTCAAAAATTTCTCAGTGTTTCCTTCTTAAAAGTGAATTTTCTCTAACCATCTTAGTGGTGATGTCTTTTATTGTGATTGGTTGCCAATGGATAGGATCATGAATGGAGGAACTTTCTATGGTCTGAGACTTGTCAGAAACCCGGCCATGATGTCTATATTGTGCATAGGTTATCAGACAGGGATACTACATGTATGAGCAGATAACCTGACAACAATAAGGACATCATGGCTGGTTATCAGGGGGACACTACATGTATGAGAAGATAACCTGACCACAATAAGGACATCATGGCTGGTTATCAGGAGGGACACTACATGTATGAGAAGATAACCTGACCACAATAAGGACATCATGGCTGGTTATCAGGAGGGGACACTACATGTATGAGAAGATAACCTGACCACAATAAGGACATCATGGCTAGTTATCAGGAGGACACTACATGTATGAGAAGATAACCTGGACACAATAAGGACATCATGGCTGGTTATCAGGAGGGGACACTACATGTATGAGAAGATAACCCGCTCACAATAAGGACATCATGGCTGGTTATCAGGAGGACACTACATGTATGAGAAGATAACCTGGACACAATAAGGACATCATGGCTGGTTATCAGGAGGACACTACATGTATGAGAAGATAACCCGACTATAATAAGGACATCATGGCTGGTTATCAGGAAGACACTACATGTATGAGAAGATAACCCGACCACAATAAGGAAATTATGGCTGGTCATCAGGAGGACACTACATGTATGAGAAGATAACCCGATCACAATAAGGACATCATGGCTGGTCATCAGGAGGGACACTACATGTATGAGAAGATAACCCGACCACAATAAGGACATTATGGCTGGTCATCAGGAGGACACTACATGTATGAGAAGATAACCGGACCACAATAAGGACATCATGGCTAAGTTTCAGACCTTGTAAAGTTTCTGCATTCATGGTCGTATCCTTTGGCCATCTATCTAGGGAAAAGACGTCACCATTAAGATGGTTATGGAAAATGTTTAAAACTGCAAAATTTTAAATAATTTTTATTTGCAAAATAACTTTTAATGGGCTACACATTTAAATATGGTTATGTTCATGGGGAAACCCTTTCCTTTGATCCATCCTTAGCTCCATGCTACAAGTAAAACTGAGAAATAATGAAGATAACTATAAAACTTTCAATATTAATTTTGTTCTTTGTAAGAATAATTAAACATCATTTATGAAATCTTAAATGTAAAAAGTTCTACAATATTTCAGTGTATTTTTTTAGCAATTCCTCAGGGATTACAATATCTGTTCCTGCTGACATTCACTGAGATACTTCCATAGATAAAAATCCGTCCGGGTCATTTGAAGATTAAGGGAAGCATGAATCAGTTCATAACAAGCGAGTTTGTTACAAATTTTTCAAAAATTTTGACCAAACCCAACCCAAGAATGATGTCAGAGGGTCTCGGGGTTAACTACGACTTGTGATAGAGTCTCAGTAGTCATGTGGGGTATGCCAAAGTCACGACCCCTGCGAATCAGTTCATAACAAGCCGAGTTTGTTACAAATTTTTCAAAAATTTTGGCCAAACCCAACCCGAGTATATTATACAGGTTCCTGAATTATGTCAATGGGTCTCAAGGTTAACTGTGACTTGTGATTGAGCCTCAGCAGTCATGTAGGGTATGCCAAAGTCACGACCCCTGCATTTAAGTATCATGCCATCGGTGTGGGGCACTTATGTCATTCATTAGAAGACAATGGGGACATGAACCAAACCACAATGAAGTCAAGGAGACATGAGTTCGACTGTTTATTATGTTTGCACCTGCTGTGGGCTTCTGCTTATTATACGTTGGGGTCTGGGGAGGCTCGAGAGTATTATAATATCAGGTCCTGTCTGGAGCAAACAAGTCGCCCAAGAAACTGCTGGGCGAACCTCACAAAGGTTTGGTCAACGTTAGTGTATCCAGATACAACTCTGACACAACTTAGCAGCTTGCTGACACTTTTCAGGTGGGAAATTTTTCACACTAAAAATAAACTAAAAATAAGGAAAAAAAAACAGAAAACCACACATATGTAACATGAAGGAGTATATGGGCAACGTCAACCCTAGGTGGAGCTTCACTCTAATGCCGTTAGCATGTGTACAAGCGATGTATAACTTTAAAAACAGACTGAAATATTGGAATATTCCTTGGACTTTTCATATTAATTACCGAGAATGCATTTTGTGCAGCCCAGTAATAACTCGCACATGTGTAGATCCTGAAAAAACCTGATAAAGTCATGAAAATCCAGAACGTCAAAGTGAATTAGAAGGCTAATAGATATTCCGATGAATTACAACCAGAATTCTGAAAATCCCGTGGCCCACAGACAGTTTGTTTTTCCAATGACCCATTTTATGATAGAAAGAAATCCCCAGTGAACATCAAAATATACCGCAGCATAATGCAAAACATTTATTTAATACTGAGTGGGTTGACCTCCTCGTTGGGTCCTGCAGTATCCTGTTCACTCATTCTATAACATTCTTTGCTGAGACAGTAAAAAACACAGCTTGTACAAACTTTACATTCTCATTCCAACACAAAGCATCACATGTTGACTTAAAGTCTGGTTTAGATACATAAAACAGGGCAATGAAAACGTCTCATTGGATCAGGGGTACTTGACCACCTTTAGTAGAGGTCCACCGGCCTGGGCCTGCCATCAGATGAAGGTCCGAGAGGAACAGTAGCTGAACGTGTCCAGGATTTATATAGGTTATGGCACTTTTATCCTTTGAGCCCACCCACTCCTTATGTGCCACCTTATAGCACTACTGCCCTCTGCTGTTTAATAGATAGTGATTCCAACATGGTATAATACCCCATTGGTGCCCCACATAGCATGAAGATGCCCTCCACACAGTATATTTACCCCAATGTAGTATAATGCCCACACCATAATACCACCGCTTCCGAATTTTACACGCTCGCTGACATTCACCGGGCATTCGCCATACCCACACCCTGCCATCGGATCGCCACATTGTGTACCGTGATTCGTCACTCCACACAACGTTTTTCCACTGTTCAATGGTCCAATGTTTACGCTCCTTACACCAAGCGAGGCGTTGTTTGGCATTGACCTGCGTGATGTGTGGCACTCAATCACCTGACCACGTTCGAAGTTCGTGAGTTCCGCGGAGCGCCCCATTCTGCTCTCTCACGATGTCTAATGTCTACTGAGGTCGCTGATATGGAGTACCTGGCAGTAGGTGGCAGCACAATGCACCTAATAGGAAAAACATATATTTTTGGAGGTGTCTGGATACTTTTGATCACATAGTGTAGTATAATGCCCCTTAGTGCCCCACACACAATATATATACTCCAACATAGTATAATGCCCCCTTAATGCCTCTCACATAATATAATGCTATCATATTGATCCTGCACAGTATATTTATTTTAACATAGTATAATGCCCCCTTTAGTGCCCCCACACATTATAATACCATGTTAGTGCTTCCATACAGTATATTTAACATAGTATATCGCCCCCTTAATGCCTCACACACAATATAATGCCATCATAGTGATCCCGCACAATATCAAGCGTAGTATAATGCCCCCTTAATACCTCTCACACAGTATAATGCCATCTTTGCGCTTCCACACAGTATATTTACTGTAACATAGTATAATGCTCCCTTAGTGCCCCCACACAGTATAACGCCATCATAGCGATCCTACACAAGATATTTCCTCCCACAAAATATAATGGCCCCATCTTTGTTGCCCCACACATAGTATAATGCCCCCTATATGCTCCCACACAATATTATGCACCCTTCATTCCCCCACATAGTATACTGCTACATGTTGCCCCACACCCCTGTATATGTCACATACTGCCCCAACATATTATAATGCCTCATTAGCACCACACAGAGTGCCCCCACACAGTACAGTAATCCAATGTCAAGGTAAATGGGGGGCCCAAATGAGTCAAACAGAGAAAAACAGACCCAGGGATATGTTGGTACAGATACCAGTAAGTTTTTATCCAATTTCGAGTAATATTACAGTGGTTTTTAGCAGCACTAAATGGTATAAAGTCCTGGTGAGAAAGAAATACAATATATAGCACTTTTCTGCTTCTTTCTCGCTCTGCACCTCTACATCCCCTCCCCCATAAACTTCACTATAGACAGATCTGAGCAGTGAATTGAGCAGTTCAGCAGAGAGGAAGTACAGGAACGGTGCCTGATAAGTGGAGAAAGAAGCATTTTTCTATGATACACTATATTGTAAAGTTTCTTATGTCAATTTCTACCTTTTAGTTATGGGAAAAATTACTTTAGGCTGTTTTTGTCTCGCTGAACAAGTCTTGCTTGTGGTTTAGCAGGAAAGGACATGACTTAGAAAGAAGGAGGCAATCTTTTATTTATTAAGCTGTGCAATATACCTTAATATCGAAAACTATTACTCTTGTCTTTGTATATCTGAGTGATTCTGGTCCAAACTTTGTATGTAAGGAGTATCCATTTACAATGATGTCTATGGAGATGGGGTGGGGGAGGAGGAGAAGAAGCAAAACAGAGCTATAAGGCCATCTACAGCACTAAATGAGTCATTTCAGTCAGCAGAAGACTGGACAGTAATTCAGCTGGGTTGTAAAATATAACTGTCTATCTCTATTGCAGATTTCTCTCTGCTCTCCATAGACTTCAGTGGTATAGGTTGATAGGGAGACAAATAAGGCATTCGTCTTTGACAAAGTACATTACAAAGTTTTGTTATCTTCACCCTTACCATAGATAAAAGAAGTAAATGTTTTGTTACACTTTAACATGCTAAGGTCTACTAGTCAAGTGGGCGGTACCAGTGCGATTTTTTTAGGGGGTGGAGTGTTACCGCCCACTTGGTTAGTAGTTTAGTCATTTACATCAACACTAAAAGGGCTTATATCTTTGGAATGGCTGAATGGATTTGGATAAACAAAACACCAAAATGCTCAGGGTGACAGCGCCGATCAGATGATGGATGTCATTGGGTTTTTCAGACAAGGTAACAGGCCCCCTTTAAGTGAATGGTATCAGTTGATGTTCAATGCTGTGCCCAAAAAACAGAGTCAAGGGCTCCAGCTCCTTTAGTCTCAGGATCAGTATTTAACGAAGACAGTAATTCTGGTTTAGGTGGAACAACCTAAAAATTAGGCATACGTCTCCTCCAGAAGGAAGAAAACTAACCCTCTAGCGCCACCTATGGGTCGCTAAACTGAAAGTGAACATGAAATCCCTTCCAGGGCCATGAAACATGACTTGGGTTATCACTTTCAGACTTGTTACTCCTTATGAGTTTTTGTTTAGATGGTGAAATGTGGAAATATGTATGTCGTCTCTGCATTTCCTCAAGTTTCCGATGGAACGGTTGTATTTTTAAGATACTATGAGAACCAGACAAAACTTTATTGAGCAATTACATAGTCCATGACTCTTCCAGGGTACGGAGTGGTTAGTACTTTCCTTCCCGTTGTATATTTATAAGCAGAGCCGGCATACCACAACATGACACATAGTTAGCATTCCATCTTGTTGGAAGTCATGTAGTATATCTCTGCCTTGCGTCATCTCTGCTGCAAGACCGTGGTAGGAAAATTCCCGGAAGTGTAAAGTCTATTTTATATTGGGAGATACAGGAATCATCTGTCATTGTCTCGGTCGGTCAGCTTTGCCTACAATTCTGGAATCATCCCAGCCATACTGGTTCCTGACTAGTGAAATTGTAGCCCCATCTGAAAGACAAGACCAACCACAGCGCCAACTTAAAAATACCAACCATAATGCCCAGATTAGTTAGTACAATATTAGATCTGCGGGATTGGATACCTGAGATCCTTGCAGAAAACTGGTACCCAGACAGTGGGGCTCTCGGTATTGTTTATATACTGCAAGCCGTACTGATCACTCGCCGAACAATGTTAGAAACCGAATAACCCCTTTAACCCCCGTATTATATCTGGAGGTGACCTTCCGTTGGCGACATGCACATGACTGTGTGCATGTTGCTGGGTCGTGATTGATCAGCATGGACGGCACATGGATGACATCTGTGCCTCTGCGGCCCCAATTATTGAGGTCAGTGAGCATGGGCCACAAAACAAACAGTCCTGAGTTTTTCCACCTGGCTCATACAGAGGAAAATGGTGAGGGATTTGGTGTGGAATTTCAGCGCTGAAAAAAAAAAAAGCATCCCATTGACTTCAATGGGTTGAAATTCCACACCAAATTCCTCACCATTTGAATGGACCCTTACATGACCATGTGTATGGCGTGATAGAAAAGAATGGGTCGGTATGTTAGCCGTGGAAAACATGACTAGCGCTAGTCATGTGCATGAGACCTTAGGGGCCAACTTCTTATGGGAGATCAATTCCTAGTACACAACCAACCCCCACCAGTGATCTCGAATTAATATTGAATTCTGAGAGAGTGGTAGAAATGGCTGTATAGCCAAAACCAGGGTTGGAGAGTCAGTGGACCAAACCACCAACTCCGACTCTTCTATATCGTCACAGATCAACACAGCTCTGACTCTTACCTAAATGATCGATAAAAAGCACTAAAGCTCCTCTAATTCCCCAAAAATCTAGTGATTGAGTCCTATGACAGTAAATAGGTAGCAAGCCATACATCAAATTAATTATACAATATTAATAAATTTATAATATCATTAAAAATAATCCATTTTAGTTTGGAGTCAGATGCTTTTGTTATGACTCCAACTCCACCTAAAACTGACCCCTACTCCGACTCCACCTAAAATTGGCCCCTACTCCGACTCCACCTAAGGTTGACTCCAACTCCAACTCCACCTAAAACTGGCCCCTACTCCAACTCTACCTAAAACCGACCCCTACTTTGACTTGGCAACAATTGCAAAAACATCATTATTTAACTCATAGATTTTTTCAGTAAAATAGGATTTGCAATTCTGTATGAAAAAAAAAAAATCAGGAATTATGAACCGACTTGGATAAGATAAAACTAAATTAGAGGTCCCCTTTCCTGCCTTTGACCACCTCCATCCTCACAAATATTCAATGCTAACCCTAAAATCACTCTAAACCTCCAGGCATTTGAAATGTTATGCCATAAAGCTCCTACAGTAGGTTCACACTTGTGCTTGGGTTTTTGTTCTTCGGGTCCACTTGGGGACCCCAAAATGGGATCCCAATCCACTTACAAAGCAGGTACCCATGGAAACCCGCGGATCCCATAGACGATAATGAGTTCCACCCTGTTTGCACCGAAAAAATGCAGAGAAGAAGTCTTGCTTGTTGGACATTCCAAAAATCTGTCAAAAATTGTGACTCAAAGTAATCCAACTAAAAGGTTATATTGTGATGGTACAAAGATAAGCCATGTGTTTCATCCAGCTTCAGTCACTGTGATAAATCTGGTGTAGTATGATATTGTTCTAAGGTTACATTGTCTGACTATTAGTAAATCTAGGCCAGATTATTACCTGCTAAACTTTAAATATTAACCTAAAGGTATCCTATATCATAGTGGATAAAATATATACCAGCTATATCCTCTTTAACACCCGTGAATGCCACAGATGCCACATATAACAACTGTAGACCACCAGGAATATTATAGGAATCACTGACCTGCTAAATGATGTGATAAAGTGAAGGTAGAAAATGAGCATACTACTGTCATTTTAACAGTGGGGTTAGAGTGTTTGTAGTTTCTTTCCACTGCCCTTTGATGCACTGGAGTGATAAGATTTATGATACATAGCCTAATACTGCCAGCAATTTGATACCTTTTAACAGGGAAGGAAGACCAAAAGACAATGAGTTGAAAGGGGAGGGGTTCACACAGATGGGAGGGCCTGATTCTCCTCACGGCCTTTCTCACTTTTGCAACTGAAGAGCTGAACATTCTGCATATCTTACAGCTCATAATGTAAGAAAAAAGTCTTCTACATACATGTATCCACTTCTGTCTGCTTGTGTGATTACAGATGGGATATTATCACAGACAGCAGAAAGCTTTCCCGACTGTGCTCATAAATTACACATTTCCTGTGTCACGCCTGCATTGTAGATGCTAGAATGTAGTGGGTACCTGCACGTATTTGCCCTAGATTTGCAGTTAGTGTTCCTGGATCCCTTATATGATGGTCTCTTTGGCTTTGCTCAGCTATAGCTTTGCTCTTGTACAGTTACTCCCGGCATAGTTACATGTAGACAAACCAAACCTGTTATAATGGATGGGGGGAGGGGGCAGGCTGCTCTTTATTGGACATGTCCACAGCCTCAAAGTAAAGTACAAAATATGTTTCAGCCAAAATGGGGATCTAATTTCTGTGTCTTTGTGCTACATATCTGCCTGGTTCATTGTATTTACAAGTACAGATTGACGGAGTCTGGGGGTATAATCATGTTCTTTTCTTCCCAAAAGGTTTCGGTGATGATATAGTTAACAGTGTAGCCAGGTCTGAGTATGTTATGTGTCTATGGAGGTTCCTTACACTGCATTTGACGCAGGAAGTTTATTTTTCCCTGGAAACAACATATTCTGTCTATGTCAGCCCAATATAATCATGATTTCTTAATCTCACATTGGAAATAAACATCCAAATAAGCAACGATGGTAATGAGGCGTCTTAGGTTCCTAATTCCTTCATTACGGCACATAAGAGCGTCAAAGATGCACTCGGGGTCAATGAAAGTAAATGTGAAATGTTTGTGACAGATCTCTTGGAAAAGGATCTGAATTAGGCACAATTTTGTTTTGGAATATTGTATTCCTCCTCCTTGTCTCCATCTTCATCTCAGATATTGAAAGAATGTGACAGATGACATTAGGCGGCTCAGGATCTTCCCTCACATCGAGCTGCAGCTTCTAATGGACTTCAGATCTGACCAAGAATGAACAGTAATGCTCGGAAATGATTTAGTTAGCTTACTCGTATAGCACCATCATATTCTGCATATAGGGCTCACAATCTACATTCCCTATCACTATGTCTTTGGAGTGTGGGAGGGAAGTGGAGTAACCCCACACCAAAACGGGGAGAACATCCTTATTCCTTCGCAGATGTTATCCTTGGCTGGGTTTGGACCCAGGGCTCCAGTGCTACATGGCTAAACACTGGGCCACCATGCTGCTTATAGTAACTGTGATGCCTCTAATGCTCCGTCAATAAATGTCCAGCCAAAAACATACAACCACGTTGGCTTTTTAACCAATAATAGTGCACAGGACCTACCCCTCAACACTGAAGATTCCTCCTCAAAGTGTTCTGGACTTTCTGAGTAATTGCAGGAGGTCAATTTGATGGATCGAGTAGAAAGATGGTCCAAGAAGTGTCTAGGACCTGGCACATTCTTGTATTACACAGAGAGACCAGTTCATTGGTCACCATGTAAAGCTTCCTTGGTGCAGGAGAACTGAGCACTTGTTTACAGGACTTCTTGTTTCCTGATTATTGGCGCTTTACCCATTGCAAAATTGGGACAACGCCTCAACAAGATCTACAAATTATTACACTAAGTAATAGGATGTGTCCACTATCATCTGATTGGAACCAAAAAAAACAAAAGCGATACAAAAAATTCCAACATAGCCAACAAAACTATAATGTGTACCGGCTCACGCGCGCTACACATTGAAATCAATGGGTTAAAAAGCCTCCCATTGATTTCAATATGTAGCGCCCGTAAACCGGCACACATTGAAGTGAATGGGATCTGTTTTGAGCGCTCACACTCTGACACGTGTATACGTCTCTGAATGTGCGGCGCGTTACTCTGTGGGAACGGGGCCTAACAAAGCGAGACCGAGGATGAAACAAAAAAGAGTCTGGACTATTACTGATGTGAAAATGTTACGAGAAGCAGGTGCAAGAAATAGAGAATAAATTAATTGAAACTGAGATGTCATCCTGTTATTTAAAAGATGTTGGGTAAATTTCTGGGCCAGACATCAAATTTCAGCCTATGACTGGCCGGTAGAGATGAGCGAATACCCTTCGATCGAGTAGATATTCGATCAAATTTTAAGGTATTCGACATATTCGATTCCAATCGAATATCACGCGGGAAAAGCAGTAAAGATTTGTATCCCCTCCCACCTTCCCTGGTGCTTTTTTTGCACCAATAACTGTGCAGGGGAGGTGGGACAGGAAGCAGGAAAACGTAGGCATCAAAAAAAAAAAAAAAGGAAAAAGTCATTGGCTGGCGAAATTAGGTGACCTCGGATTTATAAGAATAGTGTCAGCCATATTCGTGTCAGATGTGGTTTGGAGTTGGTTGAGGGTGAGAAAGATTGTAGCTTGTGCTAGGCAGGAAAACAGTAATCAACAGCTCTTTTCAGAGCTACACTGCAAGAACAGTGTACTATACAGTGAACCTGCCAATGATGCGTCAGGGTAGCATCAAAGGACGGGGCGAGGATGTGGAAATCCAGCTGGGGATCCAGTCCACAGTCCAGCTACTGGAGAGGGGCTGCCAGCAGTGCCCCTCATCCGTAGCACAAGGGGACGAGGACGGGGAAATCCGGCTGGGAATCTAGGCCGCAGTAGCTCGACTCCAATTATATACTGGAGAGGGGCAGCCAGCAGTGCCACAACATCAAGTGGGGTGCAGGGTGTAGTGCTGACGAGGCCCGAGCACTAGGAACCTATACTAGGATGGATAGCAGATATTGTGGACCCGCAACCAGCATGTCCCGTCCACAGTACTGACGAGACACAGTTCCATATGTCTGTGCCAGCACACAAGTTCCTTGTCCTCCTCCTCCTCCTCCTCCAACACCACCACCTTTACCGTAAATAAATAGTTAAAAAAAACTCATTGTTTTAGGGCTCCCCTCAAGGGCCTGAAAAATTTTTTTTTTAGGGCTCACTCCAAGGGCCTGAAATCAAATTTTTTTATCGGTAACCACAATGGCCAAAAACTAAAACAATGCTGGTGCAAGGCTCTAGTCACCCCAAGGGCCAAAAAAATAAAACACTGCTGTTTAAAGGCTCAATTCACTCAAAGTCCCAAACACTACTCAGTTCACCCAAAGGGCCCAAAAATATGCTTGTTAGGGCTGGTTTTAAGGCTCCCCCCAAGGGGCTGAAAATTAATGTTTTAGGGCTCACCCCAAGGGCCAGAAATCTAATTTTTTATGGGTCACCCCAACGCCCAAAAGCTAAAACTCTGCTGGGTAAAGGCTCAATTGACTTAAAGGGCCTAAAACACTGCTGGTGCAAGGCTCTACTCACCCCAAGGGCCAAAAAATAAAACACTGCTGTTTAAAGGTTCAATTCACCCAAAGTCCCAAAAACTATGCTGGTTAGAGGCTTAGTTCACCCAAAGGGCCCAAAACCATGCTGGTTAGGGCTGGTTTTAGGGCTCCCCAAGGGCCTGAAAATTAATGTTTTAGGGCTCACCCCCAAGGGCCTGAAATCTAATTTTTTTATGGGTCACCCCAATGGCCAAAAACTAAAACTCTGCTGGTTAAAGGCTCAGTTCACCCAAAGGGCCAAAAACTCTGCTGGTGTAAGGCTGAACTAAATTAAGGGGCCTAAAACTCTGCTGGAAAAAGGCTGAAGTCACCTCAAGGGCCTCAATCTCTGCTGGTAGCTCAGCTTAAGGGACTCTAACTTAATTTGGAAGGACTCACATGAAGGGCCAGAAAAGTAATTTTTGGAAGGTCTTACCATATCACACACACACACAATGACAGTTAAGGGTGAGGGCTGTTGGATTTCCCATTACCTATGCCATCTGTGGTTGTCATGGGCATCGCGATTTAAAGGGGTGCATGCTAATGTTTCTTTAGCTTTAAATTTGTGTTTCTGTCCATACTATTGTGGAGGAAAGAAGGTTTCCAAGTATTTATCAACTTTCATAGAGGTTCTATTGAGTTTGGAAAGTGTCTAGTTGATAGGCTGTGATGGTGGGGTAATACTGTGACTTGGGCGTGTTAGATGCCCCCAGGTATGCTTCCCCTGCTGTCCCAGTTGCATTCCAGAGGTGTTGGCATCATTTCCTGGGGTGTCATTGTGGGCTTGATGACTCTCCTTAGTCGAACGGTGGTTTCCCCTGAAACAAGCATTTTTTCCCTATAGACTATAATGGGATTCGATATTTGGTCGAATAGTCGAATATCGAGGGGCTACTGGAAACGAATAACAAACATTGAATATTTCACTACTCGTTCATCTCTACTGGCCGGTCTAAGACTACACCTGTAGCCTTTTGAACATTACAGGCTGAACTTAAAGAGCGACCACAAGAGAGCAAATTATCTTTAAGGAATCCGTCCAAACATTTCCTCACTAAATCTATTCCTTGCAATAACGTTGCTGGCCCCTGATCCAACAATTTCGACATGAAATACATACATTGGCAGATGCCACGGATCGCAGCGGACGAGGAAAGGTTCTCCTGAGTAGTATTAGTATGGAATGTTGAGTCCATTCTATAGGGCCGCTACATAGTTATTATCCAAATACATTTCAGGTCATTTTATTTTGTTTCTCAATTTTACTGAACTTTTTTGGAAGTTGACCTTAAAAGCTGGCCGACTTCCCAACTGAGTCATTTTGAATCAGCAACAATAACCATCTGTCTGACATTCGGAGACTTCCAATGTGAAATTTAAATTTCAATTGCTCACCAATTTCCCTTGTTCCAAGCCTTAAGCACAGAACATATGTAATATTTTGGATGTAACAAGCCCTGCTAGTATAAAACACACAGTAGTCCTTTGCTTCTGACATCACTGCCTACAGCTGGACTACATTACCAGTCAGACTGATTTGACTTTATCTGACTGCCCTATTTAGGTAGTTGCGCTAATCAAACTATATTGTAACGAGGTTACATTACATATTGTCTAATGAATTCCGTTATAGACATATTATTCATTGGACATCTCATAATAGAACCTGACGGCTCTTCCTTTGCTATTGTTTTTAACTCAATTGTTCGCCTTTTATTCATCATTTAAAAATAAGACACCGTCTACAGTGACTATCGGACCAATTCAGAAAAGGAAACAAATCTACGGTACGCCAGCTAAGCAAAACAGATACATAGCGATGTAAAAAAGTTTAACTCGAATCTGAGCGAGATAACTCCCAACAATTGCAAGGTGAACTGATGATTTAACTCATTAAGTGTTAAGATAAAGTGTTCCTAGACTCTATGACAGGGGTGCCCAATATATCGATCGCGATCTACCGGTCGATCGCAATGGACGTATGGGTCGATCGTGGGATGCAGCCAGGGATCCCCGGTGTCTGCTTGTTCACAGTGCAGGCTGAGAGTCGACTCTCAGCCTGCGCTGTGAACAAGCACTCCGGACACTTGCAGGCCGCTCTTAGGGATGGAGGGGGCTGGGGTGCTGCTTGTTCACAGCACAGGCTGAGAGTCATCTCCGGACACATGCCTGACCCCGCCCACAGACACGCCCTGCCCCGCCCCTGCCCACATGCCCGCCCCGGCCCTGCCCACAAGAAGTGGGTAGATCTTTCAACTTGGTCATATAATAAAGTAGCTCACATGCTGACAAAGTGTGAGCACCCCTGCTCTATGAGAAATGCCTAAATCAATAATGGAGGTGATGGTTGTAAACTGTTATAAATTTTATTAAAGAAAAATGCTTCTTTCCTCTGTGATTCTCCGCCTTTCCCTGCACTGATCATTGTCTCTGAGGTTTATGTTCAGATCCATATGAATACATCGTGTCCACCTCCAGTTCATTGAAGTCTATGGAAAGAAAGGAGGAAGAGTGTGAAGGATACCACCTTACCAAGCCGCTTGGCACACCTGGCGATCACCCTTCTTCCTTACTTTCCACTGTGTCCGGGTCTTATAGGATAATACGAAACAAGCATTTTAAATTTTATATGTTTATTAACTCTGTATGGGTCGGTACTAGCCACTGAACATATACAGAAATATATATATATATATATATATATATATATATATATACACTCACCGGCCACTTTATTAGGTACACCATGCTAGCAACGGGTTGGACCCCCTTTTGCCTTCAGAACTGCCTCAATTCTTCGTGGCATAGATACAACAAGGTGCTGGAAGCATTCCTCAGAGATTTTGGTCCATATTGACATGATGGCATCACACAGTTGCCGCAGATTTGTCGGCTGCACATCCATGATGCAAATCTCCCGTTCCACCACATCCCAAAGATGCTCTATTGGATTGAGATCTGGTGACTGTGGAGGCCATTGGAGTACAGTGAACTCATTGTCATGTTCAAGAAACCAGTCTGAGATGATTCCAGCTTTATGACATGGCATTGCATTATCCTGCTGAAAGTAGCCATCAGATGTTGGGTACATTGTGGTCATAAAGGGATGGACATGGTCAGCAACAATACTCAGGTAGGCTTTGGCGTTGCAACGATGCTCAATTGGTACCAAGGGGCCCAAAGAGTGCCAAGAAAATATTCCCCACACCATGACACCAGCACCACCAGCCTGAACCGTTGATACAAGGCAGGATGGATCCATGCTTTCATGTTGTTGACGCCAAATTCTGACCCTACCATCCGAATGTCGCAGCAGAAATCGAGACTCATCAGACCAGGCAACGTTTTTCCACTCTTCAATTGCCCAATTTCGATGAGCTTGTGCAAATTGTAGCCTCAGTTTCCTGTTCTTAGCTGAAAGGAGTGGCACCTGGTGTGGTCTTCTGCTGCTGTAGCCCATCTGCCTCAAAGTTGGACGTACTGTGCGTTCAGAGATGCTCTTCTGGCTACCTTGATTGTAACGGGTGGCTATTTGAGTCACTGTTGCCTTTCTATCAGCTCGAACCAGTCTGGCCATTCTCCTCTGACCTCTGGCATCAACAACGCATTTCCGCCCACAGAACTGCCGCTCACTGGATGTTTTTTCTTTTTCGGACCATTCTCTGTAAACCCTAGAGATGGTTGTGCGTGAAAATCCCAGTAGATCAGCAGTTTCTGAAATACTCAGACCAGCCCTTCTGGCACCAACAACCATGCCACGTTCAAAGGCACTCAAATCACCTTCTTCCCCATACTGATGCTCGGTTTGAACTGCAGGAGATTGTCTTGACCATGTCTACATGCCTAAATGCACTGAGTTGCCGCCATGTGATTGGCTGATTAGAAATTAAGTGTTAACGAGCAGTTGGACAGGTGTACCTAATAAAGTGGCCGGTGAGTGTATATACACAATATATCAGTGGATGACAAGCAGATACAGATACAAAGCATAATACAATACATAAATAAATGGGGGTAAAAGGTAGAAAATGAACAATACCAACAAGAGTCTGTAGTTGGTTCTCAGGGATCTCGCCTCCAGGTCTCAGGACACACGCTTTAGTAAGTCCAAAGCTTCAACCTGCTTACATAACTTCCAGAAGTAGAACTCCTTTTCTCTCCCCTGCACAGAAGAAAAATACATGATTGAAAATACATAACGGATGGTTTCTTCATCACAAAGGGGGTCAGTCAGTAAACAGAGAGATATGACACTTGGCCAAACCTTTCAGAAAGGATTTTATCTTCTCGCAGAACTGGATTGTTAGATGTAATATTATCCAGATAAAACAGTCTCATGAAGCTTTAGCCATGTCTTCTTATCTGACTGCTCTCTGTCTCCTTTCCTTCTTTTCCCCTTCCAGTGAGCTGAACCGGAAGTTGTTTATGGACTCCAGAGTGTACATCTCCTCAGCGTATTGAGAAACAGTTATCAGTCCAGGGGAAGGAGGGAGGTAAATAAAAAACAAGCCATTTTCTTTAATAATATGTTACAAAGTTTAGTATTATTACCTGCGCTATTGATTTACGAAATGTATTCTAGAACTCTAGGTACACTCTCAACTATCATAATAGCTATAATCCACCCACCAGCTCAGGGAAAACTGCAACTACAGATAGAGCCAGCAGAAGGGGAAACTGGTCTGAATTGTAAGATACAAATCATGTATTGACCAGAAATACTGTTATTACACACATGGTAGCTTGGTCTGTAAAGTCAACTGGATATGCTTATACAGTATCTTTATGCTGAATTATTATTGGACTGTTATAAACCTGTTGTTATGGAATTGCTAGGACAGCAATTCCCCAGTAGCTGCTGGAAACCCTGGGGCGGGGCACAAGAGACAGTGAGCCCTAAGCTGAAGCCCCCTACTGTCCCTTCCTATTGCCCGGACCTATCCTACGTAATAGGCGGCAACTAGAAGACGATCCCTTCCTATATATGTGATACACAAAACGCAGACAAGACGGACAACAACAGAGGGAGGTCAGCTAGCCAAGGTGTGGTAACAGTCGAGCAATGCAGTACCAAATCAGAGTCCAAAAGAATAGTCAGTAGGGAAAGCCAGAGGTCAAGGATTAGAATACAATAACAGCGACAGAAAAAAGCAAGTACGCACAAGGCAATAGCAAGCAACAATGTGAATGCGAACCAAGAATAAATAGGGGGGAGGAAGAACCCCCCTGAACCTGATAGGAAGACAGGCTGTCAATCACAGGGAAAAACAATACTTAACTCTTTGAGGAGCAGAGGGAAATGAAGGTGAAGGAGACGGGTGTGGTGGAAAATCAATTAACAAGGTGAAGGAATAGGACAGTGTTCAAACAATGCAACTAAAAACTCTAAGTGAGTTATCAAACTGTGCACGCCTCCTGTGTCTCCGCATGCGAGCAGAGGGCAGCGCGGAGACCAGAACAGGCAGAGATGTTACACCTGTATCCTAAAATCAACCAGGTGTTAAATGGTGGACATTTCCAAAAGTGAGTTTTATGCTCTTTGTGTCCCCCTTCATCCTCCAATTTGTGACTCCATTATCTGTAGCCTTTTTATCTAATATCATTTAAAGGGAATTTATTATTTGAAAAACTCATTTTCAACTAAAGGAATGTTGGAAAAACCTTTAAAAAGACTATTCAACTCCTACTTTTACTTCTTTGATTCTCCCTGCCGTTTCTTCAAAATGTGGTTCCTTCTGGTATGCTAATGCGGATCATCGAGCACCAGAAGCGTCCCCCGAAAACCCCCTGCGTCATACCTGTCCACTGCCCCTTTCATATTTGTGCAACATCCCCTCCTCCTCTTCTTCAGAACTTTTGCCTTGCTCCGGCCTCCGACGCCATGCTGTACCTATCTAAAATCTCAGATAGGCGCAATCGGCTCTTCCACTGTGGATTTGGGCAAAGCTGATTGCGCATGTACAAGCAGCCATTTTGTGATAGTCTAACTGAGCATTCAAGTGCGGTACGCTTGTGTAGGAGACACCACAAATTGGCCGCTCGGACATGTGCGGTCGACTTTGCCTGAACTTACAGTGGCAGAGTCAATTGTGCCTGCCTGAGATTTTAGATACAACATGACATCAGTGACATCAGAGGCCTGAGAAAGGCACAGGTTCCGGAGAAGAGGTGATGAAGCACAAGTATAAAAGAAACAGGGACGGGTATGACGCAGGTGGTGCTCGGAGCGCTGGGGGGATGCTTCCGGTGCTCTCTGATCCCCATCAGCATACCAGAAGAAATCAAAATTTTGAAGAAATGGTTTTACAAATGATAGACTCCCTTTAAGGCTGGGTTCACATCTGTAGTGCGCATTCAGTTCTCTGGAGGTGAAAGATGGAAACACTCAATGATGGACAACAACAAAGGTCACATTGAATGTAATGGAGTTTTCCAGAGGTCCATTATACTCCCCATCATGTTGCTGTGCCAAGGGATCCTAAGAGGACCGTAATGTAGCCTAACACTGTACAATTCCCAATGGGGGGGGGGGCCACAAGACAATGCCAATGACACTAGATGTAATACATTACACTGGATATACCGATTCATGTCGTTCAGTCATGTTCTTCCAACTTCATCCATCACCTTTAGAATTGCTACCCAATGCCCCTATATCCTGCCAAAACAGATGAACGTAGTATTTATAGTATGAAAGCTCGGAACGTCCTGCTCTAGAGGTTCTGCATTGTGCATCAAGCCCATCACTGGTCTTCACATTGTTCTTTCCCAACATCTGTTCTTTAGTTGTCGTCGTCGAGCGGTGAGTTTTTCCTAATTATAACCAGATTAACATATACATAGGAACTAGTGACTAAGCTGATTCCATCAAACAGGGAGAACATAAGTTATACACATGAAGTTATACCGTAGATGTTTCTGCATTTAAAATACTCCATTGCCCCTCTCCATCGATGACATCACGGTGTATTGAATAGAGTCGATGCTTAAACACGGTCCCACCCTGCGCTCCTCCAGGATAAACATAGTCTCAGATCTAATTATACGAAAATAAGTCTAAATGCTCAGAGTATATCAAAAAATCACAGCACAGTAAGTGTAAGTTTTAGTAAATGTAAATCAACTTTTCTTAAAGGGGTTGGCTGGCTCAGAAAATCTATATTAAGAACATTTAGGATCACCATTAGAGATGAGCGAGTAGTATTCGATTGAGTAGGTATTCGATCAAATACTACGGTATTCAAAATACTCGTACTCGATCGAGTACCACTCGCTATTCGAATGGAAAAGTTCGATGCAGAACCAGCATTGATTGGCCGAATGCTATACAGTCGGCCAATAAACGCTGGTTCTTCTCCTACCTTTAGAAGTCTTCTCCGTGCAGCTTCCCCGCGGCGTCTTCCAGCTCTTCATTCACACTGCCAGGCATCGGGCCTGGGCAGAGCCGACTGCGCATGTCCGCACTACAAGAAAATGGCCGCTTTGACTGTAAGTGGCCATTTTCTTGTAGTGCGGGCATGCGCAGTCGGCTCTGCCCAGGCCCGATGCCTGGCAGAGTGAATTCAGAGCCGGAAGATGCCGCGGGGACGCTACACGGAGAAGACTTCTTGGAGGATCCAGCCTGACCCTCACTCGTGGACTTGGTAAGTGTAATTTGATCGAACGTTGCCTACCCCTGAAACGAGCATTTTCCCCCCATAGACTATAATAGGATTCGATATTCGATTTGAGTAGTCGAATATTGAGGGGCTACTCGAAACGAATATCAAATATTGAACATTTTACTGTTCGCTCATCTCTAATCACCATCTATTACCTAGAGGAGTAGAGAGGAGTGACCAGTAGATGAGTGATAGACAAAAGAAAGAGAAGTTTCTATCTCAGCCCAAGTGCTATATTCACATTACTATAGGTCGTTGCTTTGCTACAATTTCCTATGTGATCCAGGTGATGTGTTATAGAGAAGATATTTGTGTCAAACATCGCAGCTGGTTTTTTTTTACTGATCAGGTCAGGAAAAACTGAAAATTAGACATAAAGATTGCAGATTGGAAAGACCTGGATTGATCCTCCCAACAAAAGTATCCATTGGATACTGGCACTGGCACTTTTTAGTATGATACCTTTGTTTTTAATTAATCAATAAAGGTTATATTTTATATCCAATGGATACTTTTGTTGGGAGGATCAATCCAGGTCTTTCCAATCAGTGATAAAATAAGTTTGGGTATCTTGACCATTTAAAGTTACAGTGAGAGATAAAGATTGCAGAGGTTAAAACTGCTCAAAATTACTAGAAATAGTGTTAGTGAGGGTCATGTACACACAGTGTGTTAAAGGTTAGATATACGTTATAGGGTACTCCCTTTCAGGTAGCATTCATCTTCTAAAATAAGAAAAAAACATAAAATCACATAACATAGTAGATAAGGATGGATGATAACATAAGTCTGTTAAAGGGGTTGTCCCATTATGGATACTTTTTCCCTATCCACAGGACAGGGGATCAGTTGACCTACTAGTGATCAGAAGGACAGGGGACCTAAAGTCCTCCTAAAGCCTCCTTGTGAATAGTGCACCAGTGCACATGCATGACCGATGTTCCATTCACTGCGATGGGGCTGTGGGTGCTGCCGAAGATAACAGTCCTGGCAGCCCCATAGCAGTGAATGGAGCACTGGTCATGCAAACACAGGGAGGATTTTAGAGGGACTTTAGGTTCCCTGTCCTCCTGATTACTTGGGTACCCAGTGATTGGGCACCCAACTTATCCCATGTCCTGTGAATAGGAGTGTCAGCCATTTTTCTGTGGCTGAACGGGAGAGGCCACAGTAAAATGGCCAATGGACACGTGCAGTTGGCGCATTTGGACTAAGAGAAGAGGAGCACGAGAGAAGGGTCAGGAGATGGAGAAGAAGACAGAGGCCGTCGCTGGAGATGCCCCCAGTGCTTCAAGAAAACTCATTTACATAAGGAAGAAAGAAGATATTTCTCAGGAATGGCAGCACGGATCAGAATAATAAAGGTAAGAGAAGAATAGTCTTTCTTAAGGCTATTCCTATGTGTATTTAATTTAAAAAGGGTATTCTAGTGGTAGAATCCCTTTAAGTGTCCACAATGGGACAACCCTTTTAAGTTGAATCTATAACCCTACATTGTTGATCCAGAGGAAGATAAAGAATGGATGATTATGTAGATAATCTGTTTTCCCTTAGTCCCAACAGTGGCACAAGGTGTATTGTGCCGCTGTTGGGACGACAGGGAATGGTCTTAAATGGTCCACTGCTTGCCCTATTGTTAAAGCTTCACTCCATACAGGTATTGACTACACTATAGAAGACGTAACGCTATCCGAACATTTGTACACATAATACTTCATTCATTATTCGATTTTCCCTTTTCTTGTCCTTACACTTTTTTGGGAAAGACCAGGAAGAAATATTGACAACTGCTTGTTCTGTATCTCAATTGTGGGAGAGTTTGTAGATTTTTGATCTCGTGATTGAGTTCATAAGATGTGTATAATAATCTCGGTACAAATTTTCCCAAAATTTATGGCTTGGTCAAACCACAAATTTTTGAGGTTCACCAATCACAAATCATTATCATACTCCGGGGTCTCCCCAAAACTAAGAGTATGATAATGGAGGAGGTGCGAAAAATACTAAACACTAATGCTCATCTTCCCTCACCTCTAATGGGTAATGGGTTCCCTCTATGAGCCTCTTCTGCTATGTAACGGGCCTTGAGACTCATAATTGAAGATAAGATAAGATAATCCTTTAATAATCCTTTAAGAGATCCCCTAGTATAATATTAGCACTTCTGATTTGTCCGAAACTAAACTGGGGGATCACCCTTGTGAATATTTGTCAAATGAATCTTACGAGGTTCGCGCATGTCTTCCTACATATTTCACTTGATGTTATTTATAGCCTTGGAAGTGGCGGCCATAATCACCGGTCACCCTGGTTTTAATGTGTTTTTTAAAATACAGACTGACTTCTTTTTTTTTTTTTTACAGTGTCTGAGTGTGAACAACGATCTAATGATTTGGTGAGGTGAGGTGACATTATATTGTGTTGGGGCCACTTGAGAGGACATTATATTATGTGTAGACCACGAGGTTAAATTACATTATATTGGGGCAACTTGAAGAGACATGTGATGAGTTATACAGCAGGCTACTTGAGGGGACATTATATTATGTGGAGACTAGAGATGAGCGGGTAGTGAAATATTCGATATTCGTTTCAAGTAGCCGCTCAATATTCAACTATTCAACCAAATATCGAATCCCATTATAATCTATGGGGAAAAAATGCTCGTTTCAGGGGAAACCACTATTCGACTCAGGAGGGTCACCAAGTCCACTATGACACCCCAGGAAATGATGCCAACACCTCTGGAATGCAACTGGGACAGCAGGGGAAGCATGTCTGGGGGCATCTAACACGCCCAAGTCACAGTATTACCCCACTATCACAGCCTATCATCTAGACACTCCATACTCAATATGTAAAGTGGAAAAATACTTGGAAACCTTCTTTCCTCCACAATAGTATGGACAGAAACACAAATTTTAAGCTAAAGAAACATTAGCATGCACCCCTTTAAATCACATTGCCAATGACAACCACAGATGGAATAGACAATGAGAAATCTAACAGTACCCACACTGAACTGTCATTGTGGATGTGTGTGTGATGTGGTCAGACCTCCAAAAATTACTTTTTAACGCCTTAACGCGACCGCAAACATGCACCGTCAAAATCGCAGCGCTAACGTCCCGTAAACGCGTTGCGCGCCCATTTACTCCGTGTGAATAGGCCCTAACATCGGCTCCTGGTGCTCAGGCCTCGTCAGCTTTGTACCCTGCACCCAGGGGTGAACCTACCCCTTTCGCCACCTGAGGCGAACTACAGAAAGCCGCCCCCCCCCCGGGAGGAGGGGGCGGAGCGAAGGGGCATGGCGGAGCGAAGGGGGCATGGTGAAGCGAAGGGGGCGGGGCTTAGCACCGTTCGCAGGCAGAGAGCAGGCACGGAGAAGGCCTGCTCTCTGCTTGAGCGTGAGGGAAGGCTGCTCCAGTGCCCTCCCCAAACCACCGCTCGGTGCTAAGCCAGTTCAGGACAGCTTGTCCTGGACTGGCTTAGATAATCAAAAATGCCGCCCTCCCTGGGGCCCTGACATTGCGCCGCCTGAAGCGCTCGCTTCAGGTCGCCTCATGGGAGGTGCGGCGCTGTCTGCACCCTGCTTGACGTTGTGGATAAGCGCACTGCTGGCTGCCCCTCTCCAGTAGCCATTGGATCCACAGTAGCTCGACTGCGGCCTGGTACATGTGTTTTTGGTTAAAGTATACACTTGGAGGGTAGATATATTGAGTGTATATCCACTACCCTATATACCGAATGACAGTATACAGGTTTCTTCTCACCTACTATGGGACAGGTATATAGTGTATACGAGTGGTAGGGAATTTGAGCCCTAAAAAAGGCTTTTGTGAAATTTTGGCAGGTTGAGTGTATATACTGGAGATGTATACACTCTTCCTGCAGTATAGCTCTGAAAAGAGCTGTTGATTTTCACTTTTCCTGCCTAGCAGAAGCTAAAATCTCTCTCTGATCCTCAGCACGATGTCTCTCCCTATCTCACCAAACCGCATCTGACACAAATATGGCTGCCAGTATTCTTATAAATCCGAGGTCATCTGATTTCACCAGCCAATGATTTTTTTCGATGCCTACGTTTTCCTGCTTCCTTTCCCACCTTCCCTGCACAGTTATTGGTACAAAAAAAAGTGCCAGGGAAGGTGGGAGGGGATACGAATTTTTACTGCGTTTACCGTGTGGTATTCGATCGGAATCGAATATGTCGAATACCATAATATTCGATCGAATATCTACTCAATCGAATGGTATGCGCTCATCACTAGTGGAGACCACTATGAGGTTACATTATATTATGTGTGAGCTACTTCAGAGGACATTATATTATATGGGGGGGTCACTCATATGGACATTATTTTATGTGGTTGTCATTTGAGGGAACTTTATATTATATTGGCGCCACTTGAGGGGACATTATATTATATGGAGACCACCATGAGGTTAAATTATATTATATTAGGACCACTTGAGGAAACATTATATTATGTGAAGGCCATTTGAGAGGACATTATATTATGTTGGGGCCACTTGAAAGGACATTATAATATGTTGGGGGCACTTGAGAGGACATTATATTATGTGGAGACCACGAGGTTAAATTACATTATATTGGGGCCACTTGAAGAGACATTGTATTATGTGGAGGCCAAAATGAGGTTACATTATATTATGTACGGACTACTTCAAGGGACATTATATTATGTTGTTGTCACTTGTGAGGACATTATATTATCTGCAAACTACTTCAGGAGATATTATATGGGGCTCAGTTGAGGGACAATATGTTATGTGGAGACTGCCATGAGGTTACATTTTATTATGTTGGGACCACTTGATGGGACATTATATTATATGGAGTTCACTTGAGGGGGCATGATATTATAGGGTGGGGTCAGCGCCACACCTCCCATGTGGTGACCTGAAGCGACCGCTTCAGGCGGCGCTATGCCGGGGCTCAGGGGGGGGGGGGGGCGGCATTTTTGCTGTCCTAAGCCAGTCCAGGACAAGCTGTCCTGGACTGGCTTAGCGTCACCGTCACCGAGCGGTGAATTGGGGCGGCCCTGTGGACGCAGCGCTGCTCCAGCGGCCGCCCCTCACGCTTAGCAGAGAGCAGGTCCTCTCCCTGTCTGCTCTCTGCCTGCTAACGCAGCCCGCTCCGCCCCCTCCGCTTGGCTCCGCCCCCTCCTCCAGGAGGCGCTTTATGACGTCCGCCTCAGGCGGCACAAAGACTAGGTTTACTTGAGAGGACATTATATTATATTGGAGCCACTTGAAGAAACATTATATTACGTGGAGACCACTTGAGAAGACATGATATTATAGGGTGAGATCACTTGAGAGGACATTATATTATATTGGGGCCACTTGAAGAAACATTCTATTACGTGGAGACACTTGAGAGGACATTATATTATGCAATGGACAGCAGGGAGTCACTAATGTCCTTGTGAATGAAGTTGCCCAACAATGTCAGACTTTGCAGAATGCTAACATGCAACTGGATATTTTCCTACATTTCCAGGAAGAGTTACAGAGGAACCCTGCAACGTCAGAGTCTAAGAACTAGCCCTGCAGCATTGTTTTTTTTGCAAGTATTTACTAAAACATACATGTCAGGAGAGCTTTTTTAACCCTAATCTGTAATGTCTTTGCTTAGGGATATTTCCTCGCTGGCAAAGCACGGTCCATCATCCTCGGCACGGCACAAGTACAGAATAATGTTAACATTTAGAGAAACTGAGCATGTGATGAATTTGTTTTTTATTTCAAACTAAACATACATTAAGCCGTCTTCCTTCGGTAAATGAGGCATGTCTTGCACTTGGGGCCTTACAAGTGGTGGGCGGGGTGAGCGAGCGCAGAGCACATTTCTGTCCTGCAACGTCTTGGACGCTCTAAGAATATCAGCTTTTCATCTTCACGACTTCTTGCAAAAAAAAAAAAAAGAAAAAAAAATTCAATCAGACGGGAAAATATGGATGATGACATAACTGTGTAAATAAACACTTAATCACACGGACTCTCTTCCCGGCCGGCGCGGTGATTACTCGTCAGGCTCTTCTGCTCCGTGATCCTGAGCGAGGCCGATCGCACCGCCGAGCATTAGTCATTCCTTAGTACATAAGGATGTTGCTGTAGGAAACTGTGTCATCTTCTAATTTGGAAACACATTACCTAACGCTCGCGTCTCCTTTTGGCTTCCATATGTCTTTCCATTCTATTATCCAAGGAGAAGACAAGGGAAATCAGATATCTCCTCCAGGTTTACCTGGAAACCACATTGTAGAGCGCGGGCCAGAAACAGACTGGAGATCAGCCAGTGACTTTATAACATGGAGCCCGATCATTTGTTTTAACTGTACGCTGAAAGCCATGACTGCGAGCTGCGTGGGTCCTGCTGTATACACTATTGAGCCCTGACCTTTATATACAGTCCTATGAAAAAGTTTGGGCACCCCTATTAATCTTAATCATTTTTAGTTCTAAATATTTTGGTATTTGCAACAGCCATTTCAGTTTGATATATCTAATAACTGATGGACACAGTAATATTTCAGGATTGAAATGAGGTTTATTGTACTAACAGAAAATGTGCAATATGCATTAAACCAAAATTTGACTGGTGCAAAAGTATGGGCACCTCAACAGAAAAGTGACATTAATATTTAGTAGATCCTCCTTTTGCAAAGATAACAGCCTCTAGTCGCTTCCTGTAGCTTTTAATCAGTTCCTGGATCCTGGATAAAGGTATTTTGGACAAACAATTCAAGTTCAGTTAAGTTAGATGGTCGCCGAGCATGGACAGCCCGCTTCAAATCATCCCACAGATGTTCAATGATATTCAGGTCTGGGGACTGGGATGGCCATTCCAGAACATTGTAATTGTTCCTCTGCATGAATGCCTGAGGATTTGGAGCGGTGTTTTGGATCATTGTCTTGCTGAAATATCCATCCCCGGCGTAACTTCAACTTCGTCACTGATTCTTGAACATTATTCTCAAGAATCTGCTGATACTGAGTGGAATCCATGCGACTCTCAACTTTAACAAGATTCCCGATGCCGGCATTGGCCACACAGCCCCAAAGCATGATGGAACCTCCACCAAATTTTACAGTGGGTAGCATGTGTTTTTCTTGGAATGCTGTTTCTTTTTGGACGCCATGCATAACACCTTTTTTTATAACCAAACAACTCAATTTTTGTTTCCAAAATGAAGCTGCCTTGTCCAAATGTGCTTTTTCATACCTCAGGCAACTCTATTTGTGGCGTACGTGCAGAAACGGCTTCTTTCTCATCACTCTCCCATACAGCTTCTATTTGTGCAAAGTGCGCTGTATAGTTGACCGATGCACAGTGACACCATCTGCAGCAAGATGATGCTGCATCTCTTTGGAGGTGGTCTGTGGATTGTCCTTAACTGTTCTCACCATTCTTCTTCTCTGCCTTTCTGATATTTTTCTTGGCCTGCCACTTCTGGGCTTAACAAGAACTGTCCCTGTGGTCTTCCATTTCCTTACTATGTTCCTCACAGTGGAAACTGACAGGTTAAATCTCTGATACAACGTTTTGTATCCTTCCCCTGAACAACTATGTTGAACAATCTTTGTTTTCAGATCATTTGAGAGCGGGCTGTCCATGTTCGGCGACCATCTAACTTAACTGAACTTGAATTGTTTTGTAGAAAGAAATGGTCCAAAATACCTTCATCCAGGATCCAGGAACGGATTAAAAGCTACAGGAAGCGACTAGAGGCTGTTATCTTTGCAAAAAGAGGATGTACTAAATATTAATGTCACTTTTCTGTTGAGGTGCCCATATTTTTGCACCGGTCAAATTTTGGTTTAATGCATATTGCACATTTTCTGTTAGTACAATAAACCTCATTTCAATCCTGAAATATTACTGTGTCCATCAGTTATTAGATATATCAAACTGAAATGGCTGTTGCAAACACCAAAATATTTAGAACTAAAAATGATTAAGATTAATAGGGGTGCCCAAACTTTTTCATAGGACTGTATATACTGGGTGCACAGGAAAATTAAACACCTGCCATAGCCTTTAGTAACAATAGAAGAACCTTAAAGGGAACTTTATGCACCATTTTTTCCTACTTATTGACTTACATGACATCCTCCTGCACAGGAGATGTATTTATGTATGTATGTATGTATGTATGTGATATGTAAGTATGTATGTGGTATGTAAGTATGTATGTATGTATGTAAGTATCATGTGTGTTTGTGGTATATATGTTTGGATGTAAGTATATATGTATGTGGTATGTAAGTATGCATGTAGGTGTGTATGTATGTAAATATGTATGTATGAAAGTGGTGGGTATGAATGTATGTATGTAGGTATACAGGTGTGTATATATATATATGTATGTATGTATGTATGTAGATATGTATACTGTATATGTAGGTATGTATGTTAGGTAGGCAGGTATACTGTATATGTATAGTTATGTATGTATGTGAGTATGTATGTAAATAGATAGGTATGTATGTTTGTATACCTTAAACTTCATGACTTCATTGGATTTCAGATCAAACAAGTTTGTGGACTGTTTTGCAGGGCTTCCAGGCAGGGCCATATTAACTATAGAGCAGGACTATCTCTCCGCATACTATAAGTGGAGCTGGGATGGAGAGCCCAAATGCTAGTGTGAACCGACCCTTATCCTGCCTATTATCACACGGCCTAGTGCTAAGGGAATTTTATTTAACAGATAAAATGTGACCTTTACTTACTACTGGTTAAAAATAGATGCAAAATTATATATGGGGCCTCTGTTAAAAATGAGCCATGTGTATATATATATATATATATATATATATATATATATATATGTGTTCAAAGGCTAAACAATAGATGGTGTTGATAGTGTCAGAGATAAGCCATATACACATCAAAGTCTGTAATGTAAGTGCCAATGTGTCATCCCTCTGTAGTGCACACACATACACCATTAAAGGAACTGCACAGCATGAACATACAGTCCTATGAAAAAGTTTGGGCACCCCTATTAATCTTAATCATTTTTTGTTCTAAATATTTTGGTGTTTGCAACAGCCATTTCAGTTTGATATATCTAATAACTGATGGACACAGTAATATTTCAGGATTGAAATGAGGTTTATTGTACTAACAGAAAATGTGCAATATGCATTAAACCAAAATTTGACCGGTGCAAAAGTATGGGCACCCTTATCATTTTATTGATTTGAATTCCCCTAACTACTTTTTACTGACTTACTGAAGCACAAAATTGGTTTTGTAACCTCAGTGAGCTTTGAACTTCATAGCCAGATGTATCCAATCATAAGAAAAGGTATTTAAGGTGGCCAATTGCAAGTTGATCTCCTATTTGAATCTCCTCTGAAGAGTGGCATCATGGGCTACTCAAAACAACTCTCAAATGATCTGAAAACAAAGATTGTTCAACATAGTTGTTCAGGGGAAGGATACAAAAAGTTGTCTCAGAGATTTAACCTGTCAGTTTCCACTGTGAGGAACATAGTAAGGAAATGGAAGACCACAGGGACAGTTCTTGTTAAGCCCAGAAGTGGCAGGCCAAGAAAAATATCAGAAAGGCAGAGAAGAAGAATGGTGAGAACAGTCAAGGACAATCCACAGACCACCTCCAAAGAGCTGCAGCATCATCTTGCTGCAGATGGTGTCACTGTGCATCGGTCAACTATACAGCACACTTTGCACAAGGAGAAGCTGTATGGGAGAGTGATGAGAAAGAAGCCGTTTCTGCACGTACGCCACAAATAGAGTTGCCTGAGGTATGAAAAAGCACATTTGGACAAGGCAGCTTCATTTTGGAAACAAAAATTGAGTTGTTTGGTTATAAAAAAAGGCGTTATGCATGGCGTCCAAAAAGAAACAGCATTCCAAGAAAAACACATGCTACCCACTGTAAAATTTGGTGGAGGTTCCATCATGCTTTGGGGCTGTGTGGCCAATGCCGGCATCGGGAATCTTGTTAAAGTTGAGAGTCGCATGGATTCCACTCAGTATCAGCAGATTCTTGAGAATAATGTTCAAGAATCAGTGACGAAGTTGAAGTTACGCCGGGGATGGATATTTCAGCAAGACAATGATCCAAAACACCGCTCCAAATCCTCAGGCATTCATGCAGAGGAACAATTACAATGTTCTGGAATGGCCATCCCAGTCCCCAGACCTGAATATCATTGAACATCTGTGGGATGATTTGAAGCGGGCTGTCCATGCTCGGCGACCATCTAACTTAACTGAACTTGAATTGTTTGTCCAAAATACCTTTATCCAGGATCCAGGAACTGATTAAAAGCTACAGGAAGCGACTAGAGGCTGTTATCTTTGCAAAAGGAGGATCTACTAAATATTAATGTCACTTTTCTGTTGAGGTGCCCATACTTTTGCACCGGTCAAATTTTGGTTTAATGCATATTGCACATTTTCTGTTAGTACAATAAACCTCATTTCAATCCTGAAATATTACTGTGTCCATCAGTTATTAGATATATCAAACTGAAATGGCTGTTATAAACACCAAAATATTTAGAACTAAAAATGATTAAGATTAATAGGGGTGCCCAAACTTTTTCATAGGACTGTATATCATTGTAAGATGCCAGTATACGGGATATATAACTCTGGGGCTATGTACTCTCTGATATAAACAAGCTGATTGTATATCCCGTTCCGGCTTCTTATCACTATATGGGTCCATGCTGTGCAGTCTGTAATGGTGTATGCTTACAGTACATAGGGACCAGTCATTTGCAGCAGTGCAGCTCTGCTTTCCTGTATACCGGTCCTCTGGTTGATACCATCAGCTGATCACAGCGCTGACCTATTCACTAACAGCTCCTGACTGTTGTGGCGCTTGTTTGAGAAGATGCCGAGGTCTGTGATTGGCTGCAGTGATCACCTGGCACAGCCTAGGGGCCTGTATACAGAAGACTGGACCTGTCACCATTACAAATAGTCACAGGGAGACATGGGTAATATTTTTTTTCTGTTTATGGCCAAGCACTATTAAACAATAAAAAAAAAGTTGAAACAACCCTTTTATACTTACAGTATATTTGGTGAATATGTCTCCTACCTTCATGTTGCCTCCCTACGATGATCATATGCATCATAGCAGTGGGAAAATAGAGAGGACTCTGCAGCTTTAACAGCTGCAGAGTTTGCTCCATGAGCACTTAATGAGCACCCTGTTGAACCAATGAGGGAAGAGGTCCGGGAGTCTGATACGTTTAGCGTTATCACAATGTGACAAAGCAAACAATGATCCTGAAAATATGGAGGAATTGAAAATCAAACTGTATTGTGTTAATGTGAACCACAAATTATATCTCATAGGTCAAGAAAGAGCGGTTCATATAACAAAGATCAAAATGGACTCCATTATAGGGCCATGTTTTGATTCCCAGTTTATATAGGTCGGGTATTTAGTTCCAGGACTGGACGAAGTAGGGCTGGTCTGTCTCTGTACTATGTATAGTCTTGCACTTCGGAAAAATGGGAACCCCTTCATGACTAAAGATGGTGAGCCATTTCGGCACAAGCTGGTTTCCACCCAAATATCCCAGATTGTTTGTTTTTTAGCATTTGGGATTCATCTCAGACGAACTAAAATACTGAGTACAAATAATAGGTGGAAGACCGGGGGAGGTGAAAAAAAAATAAAAATCAATAGTACTCACCTCCCATCACCCCTTTTGTGTCTCCTCTCGGTGACCCCTGCCGCATTACATCACCAACAAGACCAAGAGAGATCTCCGGACATCATGCGGAGGCACAAAAGAGATAAATGTGTTTTCTTTTTGTCACCTCCCCTGGACCTCCACCAATCCAAAGAGACCCCACAGTATAATAATCACTTCCGGCTTATACCGAACTTGTTTGATCTGAAACGAATCAGAGACCTGGGCCACCAGAACCCGAAACAAATCTTAGGTGGTTGGCCCATCTCTACATGTGACTTGTCTGGTTGATATAATGTCAATATAATTTATTATAGGAACTCCCTTTAACCGGTTAAGGACCAGGCCCAGAAGTACATTAAGGACCGGGCCTCTTTTTTCAAAACTGACATGTGTCACTTTAAATGGCAATAACTTTGAGACGCTTTAACTTACACAAGTGATTTTGAAATTTTTTTTTCATAACACATTATACTTCATGTTAGTGGTAAACACTAATCAATATTTTTGTATTTATTTATAAAAAAACTAGCAAATTTGATGGAAATTTGGAAAAAATTGCAATTTTCAAAATGTGAAATTCTCTGCTTTTCAGGCAGATAGTCATACCATCCAAATACATGAATAAATATTATCTCCCATATCTCTGCTTTATATCGGCATCATCTTTTGATCGTCTTTTAATTCATTTTGGATGTTACAAGGCTTACAAGTGTAACAGCGATTTTCCAGATTTACAAGAAAATTCCTCAAACTAATTTTTTAGGGAACACTTCAGTTCTGAAAGGAATTATAAAGGCCTATATAATAGAAACCCCCATAAATCACCCCATTTTCAAAACTACACCCCTCAAATTATTCAAAACAGCATTTGGGATGTTTGTTAACCCTTTAAGCATTTCATAAGAATAAAAATAATATGGAGGTCAAATTTAGACATTTCATTTTTTTTTCACTAATACATTCATTTAGACCTAAAATTAACACATTCACAAAGGGTTAAAGGAGAAAATGCATCTCACATTTTGTTATGCAATTTCTCCCGTGCACAGAAATACCCCACATGTGGGTGTAAACTGATTTTTGGGCACACGGCAGTGCACGAAAGGGAAGGAGTGACACTGGGTGTTTGAACAGCATATTTTGCTGGAATAATTTTCAGGCACCATGTCACATTTGCAGAGCCCTTAGCGTACCAAAACAATGGAAACCCCCCAAAAGTGACCCCATTTTAGAATCTACACCCCTCACGGAATTCATCAAGGGGTATAGTGAGCATTTAGACCGTACAGTTGTTTCACAGATTTTACTAACATTGGAATGTGTAAAAGAAAAATTACTAAAATGTCACTTTATCCCCAAAGTTTTCATTTTCACAAGGGGTTAAAGGAGTAAAAGCCCCCCAAAGTTTGTTAAACAATTTATCCTGAACACGGCAATACCCCATATGTGGCCATAGTATGCTGTATGGGAACATGGCGGGGCTTGGAATGGAAGGAGCGCTATTTTGCTTTTGGATGGCAGATTTTACTGGAATAATTTTAGGTGCCATGTCGCATTTGCAGAGCCCCTAGAGGACCAATACAGTGGAAACCCCCTAAAAGTGACCCCATTTTGGAAACTACACCCCCCACAAAACATATCAAAGGGTAGAGTGAGCATTTTGACCCTACAGCTGTTTCACAGATTTTATTAACATTGGGACATGAAAATGAAAATTTACTTTTTTTCCAACAAACTGTCAATTTAGCCCCAAATTTTTCATTTTCACAAGAGGATAAAGGAAAAAAAGCTCCCTAAAGTTCGTTACACAATTTCTCCTGAACACAGAAATGCCCCATATGTGGTCATAATCTACTTATGGGAACATGGCGGGGCTCAGAATGGAAAGAGGGCTATTTGGCTTTTGAAGGGCAGATTTTGCTGGAATATTTTTCAGGTGCCATGTCGCATTTGCAGAGCCCCTAGTGTACCAATAAAGTGGAAACCCCCTAAAAGTGACCCCATTTTGGAAACTACACCCCTCATAGAATTTATCTAGGGGTTTGGTGAGCATTTTGGCCTCACAGCTGATACACAGATTTTATTAACAATTGGACATAAAAATGAAAAATTACTTTTTTTTTCCAATAATCGTCCATTTAGCGCCATATTTTTAATTTTGCAAGTAGCTGAAGAATTAAAAGCCCCCCAGAGTTTGTTACACAATTTCTTCTTAACACGGCAATACCCCATATGTGGCCATAATCTGCTGTATGGGTATACGGTGGGGCTCAGAATGGAAAGAGCGCTATTTGGCTTTTAGAAAGCAGATGTGGCTGGAATAGTTCTCAGGTGTCATGTCGCATTAGCTGAGCCCCTAAAGTATCAATACAATGGAAACCCCCCATTGTGACCCCATTTTAGAAACTACACAGGTGACAGTAAACTGGAATTCACCAAGAAGTGACCCCATTTTGTAGGGACAATTTTAGGGCCTCTGCAAATGTGACGTGGTGTCCAAAAACAAAGAATATAAATCTGCACTCCAAAAGCACATATCGCTCCTTCACATCTGCGCCCTGCTGGGTACCCATATAGCGGTGTATGCCCACATGTATGACACTGGTGTACCCCGGATAACGGACTTAATGCCATATGTGGGTATAAATGGCTGTTTGGGCACAGCCGGGCACAGAAGGGAAGGAGTGCTATTTTGGTTTTTGGGGCACAGTTTGCTTTTTTGGATGTCATGCCACTTTTGCAAAGCCCCTGAATTGCCAATAAAGTGGAATCCGCAGACATGTCACCCCATTTTGGACACTAGCCCACTCATGGGATTTATCAAGTGGTGTAGCGAGCATTTTTCACCCTTGAGTGTTGCATTTATTTAGTTTCCAGAAATGAAATCACAGCTGATAATGAGAAGTTAAAAATGAAAAATTTCCAGAGATTCGCCATTTTAGTGCCCGATATGTTGTGCCCAACTTATATCAGCAGAGACACTCCAAAAACTGGTAAGCGGGTGGTATCCCGGGCACAACAGCTTTTAGAGCGTTCATCTCTGATACAAGGCGGGCACAACATATTACGCACTGAAATGACGTATTCCTGGAAAAATTGTCATTTTCACCTCTCACAATCAGCTTCGTATTCATTTATGGATAATAAGTTATAGCAACACTTGGGGGTTAAAAATGCTCTCTGTACCCCTGGAGAAATCCTTCAGGGGTGTAGTTTCCAAAATAAGGTCACATATCAGGGGATTCCACTTTACTGGCGTTTCAGATCTACAAAAGTGTCATGGCATCCAAAAACCAAACCGTCTGTGCTCCAAAAACCCAATAACCCTTCTTCCCTTTTGCGTCCAGCTGTGCCCTAATATCAGTTTATACCCACATATGACATTACGTCCGATATAACGGGTACACCAGTGTCATACATGTGTCATAAACTGCAGTTTGGGTGCACAGCAGGGCGCAGAAGCGAAGGAGCGCGATGCGGCTTTTGGAGTACAGATTTTGATGTTTGGTATCTGGACGCCATGTCATGTTTGTAGAGCCTGTAAGGTACCAGAAAAGTGGATTCCCCAAAGGAGTGACCCCATTTTGAAAACTGCACCCCTCAAAGAATTTATCAGGGGGTGTAGTGAGTATTAGTATCCGGACGTGACTGCACAGCGGATGGCGAAGAGGGAATATATAAGCTGTGCGGAGAACATTGCAGACACCAAATTCCCTACTATGTCCCAGTAGCTCCTATGATTGGGGGAGTCACTCTGGGGGTCACTTTGGGGGTCACTTCTGGTGTTTTTTCGCTCATAAGCTGTAAATCTGGGGTGTCCCCTGATATTCGCTCGCACAGCTTATATATTCCCTACCTGCCGCAGCCAGTTGTGTTCTAATAATTTGGCGATTTTTGGGGGGTTTTGCCTTGACATTGCTAGATGCTATATTTTCTTTATTTTTCTGGTGACATGGCCATATAAGGGCTTGTTGTTTGCAGGATGAGATGCATTTTGTAATGACACCATCTTTGGGTGCCTACAACTTACTGATTACATTTTATTAACTCTTTCTTGCTGGATTAAAAAAAAAAAAAATCAATCCTGCATTGAGTTTTACATTTTAAATTTTTCGCCATGCAGCGTACAGCATAAGTAACATGTGTCCTTTATTCTGCGGGTCGGTACGGTTACGGCGATACCTCATTTATGTTATTTTTTTATGCGATACTAAGTCTGCAGAACAAAAACACATATGGGGACATAAATCAATGTTTTTTGCATCGCCATCTTCTGAGAGACGTAACATTTTTATTTTTCGGTTGACAGTGTTGGTTGAGGGCTTATTTTTTGCGGGAAAATGTGCGCTTTTTATTGGCACTGTTGTGGGGTGAATATGACTTTTTGATCACTTTTTATAGCATATTTTGTAGGATGAGATGGCAAAAAATCATTATTTCCGGCGAGTTTTTTCCATTTTTTTTTTCCGACGTTCACCGTGTACATTAAATATTATTTCAGTTTTATTGTACAGGTTGTTACGGACGCGGCGATACCAAATATGCATTGCTTTTTTTAATTTTTAGTGCTTTTTTTTATATAATTCATTTTGTATAGAAAAAAGGGATTTTTGGACTTTAGAACTTTATTACTTTTTTCATACACTTTTTTTTTTTTTTTTTTAACTTTTTTTTTACTTTTTCATGTGTCCCTTTAGGACACTTGAATCAGTTGATGCTTTGATGAAAGCACCAACTGATTCAGCACAGTAGCAGACAGGACACGAGCAGGACATGAGCCTGCTCGTGTCCTGTAAGCTGCAGAGGAAGTGAGACACATCGCTCACTTCCTCCACCGCCTGGCAGGATCACCAGGTATGTGGGGGCTCCGGTAGTCTGGGGTCACTGGCCAGACCCCAGACTACCTTCTCCTGACATCGGCACCCCCCGATCTCGCCGCGGGGGGTGCCGATCGGGTTAACTTGTCGGCGGATCCCTTTCGATCGCACCGTGATGTTTGACGGCGCGATCGAAAGGGTTAACACGTCCAGTCGGACTCAGTTCCGACTGGACGTTATGGAGGAAGGGGTTAGGTGTTAGTAACACCTAACCCCTGTCCCCCCCGCACCCCTCCCCCCGCCAGAAAGGTACCTAAAGGCCGGACGTATTTTGACAATAGTCCGGTCTTTAGGTACCAGCACATGAGGCCGTAAATTTACGTACGGCGGTCCTCATGTGGTTAAGTGCTGAGAAGAACTTATCCCACTCCATATAACTAGTAACAGACTATCCGGGAGGACACGGCCATAAACCATCCCGCAAATCTAACTCATTATCGAATTATCACCTTTTACATTTCTATACACATGGAGGATAAAGAATCGGAGACGCTCCGAGCTCCAGTAATGTGGGAGTTATTATAATCAACACTCAATGTAATGGAGGGTCATGGACAACAATTAACCCTCAACCCTGATCTCCATGAATCACATTCACTCCGCATGTCCTTGTTTTACCCCAGGAATTCATATGGAGCAGATTGTAAAATAAAATAAAGTATTGATGTCAGTAGCCTACATGGAAGAGATGGGGCCCCATAGTATCAATTCTATGGGCCCCACACTATGCTGCCCAGTTTTGACATCCAATAGTAGTATTTGGTGATTGTTTCTACTCCATGCCCTTTCCATGATTACCAGACCCTTGTTTCGTTACAATACGTTCCTCTGGGGAGGGGACATGAATCTTAAGAAGTAAAAATAGGGGAAATCATCAAGAATAGGATCTTCAAAATGGCGAGAACTTAAAACACGGTCTTGATGTCTCCCACTATCGGAGGATGCAGGACGAGATACAAACCTTGTCGTAGGTGGACTTGAACCTTGGCTGAAATCTATCCCAACGCCTTGCTACATAGATTTCTGCATGATTCTGCTGTAGCCAAGTGACATTTCGTTATTGAGACTTTAATGGGATGTGAGTTGCAGTACCAGGGCCCGGCCACTATACAGGGCACCGAGCCAACTGCTTCTGGTTCATGTTATGTATAGTAGCAACCTTCAACAGCTCATCTGTGCAGGACAGGCCATTACAAATATACTTCTGGACAACAACTTCTGTTATCTGTGACTAGCTTAGCTACAGTGCCTAATAGTCTGAGACACTCCCCCTATAGACTGCTACATCAATAATGAGTACAGGGGTGTGCCTCAGACTACCCCTGACTCATAGCAGCATAGCGACATAGAGATATGGTAGGATAAAGACACAAGTCCATCAAGTCCAAAATACCCCATGAGGCTAACACCAATTACGCTATCAGAGGAAAAATTATTTCCCAATTTCAAATATGGCAACCAAACTAAATTATAGGCATAGTTCTAGGCCACTCTTGGACCTGTACAAGTTATTACCCATCACCACCACTTGTGGCAATGAGTTCCATTCTCTCACTGCTTTTACTGTGAAGAATCACCACCTATGACTATGGCAAAACCTTTTTACCTCTAGACCTAGAGTACAGGAGTGAAACACAAAACCTCGCATTCTTATGTTTTGTGGCCTGCGATCCAGGGTCGCTTTGGGGGTACGTGTTCAGTGGGATCCCTTAAGCCGAATGACTCAATTTGTTCTGTCTTCGACAGGAAGGTCCACAGATCATAGCTGGGGAGTGTTGTGGACCTTCTGGCTAAACAACCTCCAGACGTAGAGAATTCCAGCCTTACCTCTTCCTGTACAGCACTGATGTGGCACTGGGCTGATAATTACCACACCTATGGGGGGCTATTACCTGTAGGGGGGTATAATTAGGACACTAATATCTATTGGGGGTTATTACCTGTAAGGGGGATAGTTAGGACACTATTACCTATAGGAGATTGATTACCTGTAGGGGGGTATAATTAGGGCGCTATTACCTATGGTGGACTATTACCTGAAGGGTAGGATAATTAGGACGCTATTAAATATGGGGGGGGGGGGTAAATTTTCCTGTGACCGAACGGATAATCGCTTCAGAGGACAAGGAAAATGGCCGCCACACATACGCAGTCGGCACTTTTGGTTGAAGACACAGAGTAGAGGCGGTCTCCAGAAGAAGATGGAGGGCGTTGCTGGAGAGTCTGCAGGCAGTACAGGGGACGGCCCCAGTGCTGTCTGGAAACTCCTTTGCATATGGTTAAAACTGTGAATATCACCGAAACGGCGGCGCAGAGAAGACACCTAAGGCTATTCTGACGTGGTAGGCCTGAACAAAAGGATTCTAATGATAGAATCCCTTTAGGCATTATTACAACCCTGTTTATTTATTTAGCTTACTTACATAGCGCCATCATATTCCGCAGCACTTTACAGACATTATCAGTCACCGTCCGGTCTACATTCCCTATCAGTAAGTCTTTGGAGAATGGGAGGAAACCGATGCAAACACAGTAACAGCAGCCTAACCGGCACAGCTACATTTATACAGTCACTTTTGAAGTCAACTATAAGACCGATGTGGCCCTCAGCGAAAATGAGTTTGACACCCCTGGTGTAGAGGATGCCCCCCGAATCTCTGTAGTGTCCATTCATATAGGACTCTATGTAGACACCATAGCTAGACCATAGTCACCGATCACAGCTCTGGCCTAAAGGAGCGGACGCTACAAAGAAGCCATAGATCACTATTCTTCCTCTGTTGGTTCTGCCTTAAATATTTTTTAATTTGCATCTAAAGGGTTGTCCCATGAACACAAGCCCAGTCCATAGGCAGTGTTAGGGCCTATGGACGTCATGGAGGGACGCCCCCTTCCTACATGAATCATGGTGTATATTTTACTATGTAATATTTATGTCGACTTATTTAACAACTGGAGCGCTCACACTTGGCATTGCATCTGCTGTACATCATATGGATTGGATACGAAGGGAAAGAACTCCCACTCATAAATCAGGAATGTGATAATCTCTTGCTGAATACAATGAAACAGAATGTACATATTTACTAATGGGTCCCAGATAAACATTATTCCAGAGCACTGAGTTGGTGTCTGCCTGCAGCTGGTATATAGATAGAGCCTGTATTTCCTATAGGACTGGAAGGATTTATTTCTGTCCATAAGCATAGCACAAAGTTCATATGTTAATATTGGCTTAAAGGGATTGTCCAGTTTTGAATATTGAAAGACAAAAGTTGTACAATTTTCCAATATAATTTTGGTATCAATTCGTTATGGTTTCCTAGATCTCTGATTGCTGTCAGTCATTGTTTAAATCCAGTGAATAAAAAAATCAGCCCATGGTCATGTGATGGACAGTCCATGGTCATGAGATATCCAATCCATGGTCATGTGATGGACAGTCCATGGTCATGTGATGGACACACAGGTGCACAGCTCATCACAGCCCATAATTCAGACATCTTTCTTGTAACAAGCCATGCACCTCTGTGTTCACATGACCATAGACTGATTTTCTATCTATGCAGATGACCATGCGTAGATACATATAACATAGACATCGTGTGACAGAATATCACAAAATCACATTTTTATTACCACTTGGGAACACAACATTTATCCACTTTTGTGTTCTCATTTTTTACTCCCCGCCTTCCAAAAGCCATAACTACCTCTGTTCACGGAGTTGTACATGGGCTACTTTTTTTACACAACTCATTATACTTTACAATGGCACCATTTAATATTCCGCAGAATATATTGAAAAAACTGGAAAAAGCAATTCAGAATAGGGTAGAATTGGAAAAAAGCTTTCATTTCTATGGCCTCTGTCATGCATTAAAAAGTGATGTGTTAGTTTTATTCTATGGGTCCATTGGAACAATACCAAATTCAAAATGTTTTTTCATGTTTTAATTTCTTTACAAAACTTAAAATTTTTGAAAAAAAAGTCTCCTTATACTGATATTCTCATATTTCAGTGTACATAGCTGTAAAAGTCATCTTTTTTCTGGAGATTTTATTGATACTACTTTGGGAGATGTATCATGTTTTGATCACTTTTTATTCTCATTTTTTTGGGAAGTATAAACACTAGAGATGAGCGAACAGTGTTCTATCGAACACATGTTCGATCGGATATCAGGGTGTTCGCCATGTTCGAATCGAATCGAACACCACGTGGTAAAGTGCGCCAAAATTCGATTCCCCTCCCACCTTCCCTGGCGCCTTTTTTGCACCAATAACAGCGCAGGGGAGGTGGGACAGGAACTACGACACCAGGGGCATTGAAAAAAATTGGAAAAAGTCATTGGCTGCCGAAATCAGGTGACCTCCATTTTAGACGAATAGTGGATTTCAAATCCGGGTCATATGAGAATGTGAACTTTGTGACTATGAGACAGGGATAGCTGTACAGGCAGGGATAGCTAGGGATAACCTTTATTTAGGGGGGAATGTTATTAAAAATAACTTTTTGGGGCTCTATCGGGTGTGTAATTGTGATTTTTGTGAGATAAACTTTTTCCCATAGGGATGCATTGGCCAGCGCTGATTGGCCGAATTCCGTACTCTGGCCAATCAGCGCTGGCCAATGCATTCTATTAGCTTGATGAAGCAGAGTGTGCACAAGGGTTCAAGCGCACCCTCGGCTCTGATGTAGCAGAGCCGAGGCTGCACAAGGGTTCAAGCGCACCCTCGGCTCTGATGTAGGAGAGCCGAGGGTGCACTTGAACCCTTGTGCACCCTCAGCTCTGCTACATCAGAGCCGAGGGTGCGCTTGAACCCTTGTGCACACTCTGCTTCATCAAGCTAATAGAATGCATTGGCCAGCGCTGATTGGCCAATGTATTCTATTAGCCTGATGAAGTAGAGCTGAATGTGTGTGCTAAGCACACACATTCAGCTCTACTTCATCGGGCTAATAGAATGCATTGGCCAGCGCTGATTGGCCAGAGTACGGAACTCGACCAATCAGCGCTGGCTCTGCTGGAGGAGGCGGAGTCTAAGATCGCTCCACACCAGTCTCCATTCAGGTCCGACCTTAGACTCCGCCTCCTTCGGCAGAGCCAGCGCTGATTGGCCGAAGGCTGGCCAATGCATTCCTATGCGAATGCAGAGACTTAGCAGTGCTGAGTCAGTTTTGCTCAACTACACATCTGATGCACACTCGGCACTGCTACATCAGATGTAGCAATCTGATGTAGCAGAGCCGAGGGTGCACTAGAACCCCTGTGCAAACTCAGTTCACGCTAATAGAATGCATTGGCCAGCGCTGATTGGCCAATGCATTCTATTAGCCCGATGAAGTAGAGCTGAATGTGTGTGCTAAGCACACACATTCAGCACTGCTTCATCAAGCCAATACAATGCATTAGCCAGTGCTGATTGGCCAGAGTACGGAATTCGGCCAATCAGCGCTGGCTCTGCTGGAGGAGGCGGAGTCTAAGGTCGCTCCACACCAGTCTCCATTCAGGTCCGACCTTAGACTCCGCCTCCTCCGGCAGAGCCAGCGCTGATTGGCCGAAGGCTGGCCAATGCATTCCTATGCGAATGCAGACTTAGCAGTGCTGAGTCAGTTTTGCTCAACTACACATCTGATGCACACTCGGCACTGCTACATCAGATGTAGCAATCTGATGTAGCAGAGCCGAGGGTGCACTAGAACCCCTGTGCAAACTCAGTTCACGCTAATAGAATGCATTGGCCAGCGCTGATTGGCCAATGCATTCTATTAGCCCGATGAAGTAGAGCTGAATGTGTGTGCTAAGCACACACATTCAGCACTGCTTCATCAAGCCAATACAATGCATTAGCCAGTGCTGATTGGCCAGAGTACGGAATTCGGCCAATCAGCGCTGGCTCTGCTGGAGGAGGCGGAGTCTAAGATCGCTCCACACCAGTCTCCATTCAGGTCCGACCTTAGACTCCGCCTCCTCCAGCAGAGCCAGCGCTGATTGGCCGAATTCCGTACTCTGGCCAATCAGCACTGGCTAATGCATTGTATTGGCTTGATGAAGCAGTGCTGAATGTGTGTGCTTAGCACACACATTCAGCTCTACTTCATCGGGCTAATAGAATGCATTGGCCAATCAGCGCTGGCCAATGCATTCTATTAGCGTGAACTGAGTTTGCACAGGGGTTCTAGTGCACCCTCGGCTCTGCTACATCAGATTGCTACATCTGATGTAGCAGTGCCGAGTGTGCATCAGATGTGTAGTTGAGCAAAACTGACTCAGCACTGCTAAGTCTGCATTCGCATAGGAATGCATTGGCCAGCCTTCGGCCAATCAGCGCTGGCTCTGCCGGAGGAGGCGGAGTCTAAGGTCGGACCTGAATGGAGACTGGTGTGGAGCTATCTTAGACTCCGCCTCCTCCAGCAGAGCCAGCGCTGATTGGCCGAATTCCGTACTCTGGCCAATCAGCACTGGCTAATGCATTGTATTGGCTTGATGAAGCAGTGCTGAATGTGTGTGCTTAGCACACACATTCAGCTCTACTTCATCGGGCTAATAGAATGCATTGGCCAGCGCTGATTGGCCGAATTCCGTACTCTGGCCAATCAGCACTGGCTAATGCATTGTATTGGCTTGATGAAGCAGTGCTGAATGTGTGTGCTTAGCACACACATTCAGCTCTACTTCATCGGGCTAATAGAATGCATTGGCCAATCAGCGCTGGCCAATGCATTCTATTAGCGTGAACTGAGTTTGCACAGGGGTTCTAGTGCACCCTCGGCTCTGCTACATCAGATTGCTACATCTGATGTAGCAGTGCCGAGTGTGCATCAGATGTGTAGTTGAGCAAAACTGACTCAGCACTGCTAAGTCTGCATTCGCATAGGAATGCATTGGCCAGCCTTCGGCCAATCAGCGCTGGCTCTGCCGGAGGAGGCGGAGTCTAAGGTCGGACCTGAATGGAGACTGGTGTGGAGCGATCTTAGACTCCGCCTCCTCCAGCAGAGCCAGCGCTGATTGGCCGAATTCCGTACTCTGGCCAATCAGCACTGGCTAATGCATTGTATTGGCTTGATGAAGCAGTGCTGAATGTGTGTGCTTAGCACACACATTCAGCTCTACTTCATCGGGCTAATAGAATGCATTGGCCAATCAGCGCTGGCCAATGCATTCTATTAGCGTGAACTGAGTTTGCACAGGGGTTCTAGTGCACCCTCGGCTCTGCTACATCAGATTGCTACATCTGATGTAGCAGTGCCGAGTGTGCATCAGATGTGTAGTTGAGCAAAACTGACTCAGCACTGCTAAGTCTGCATTCGCATAGGAATGCATTGGCCAGCCTTCGGCCAATCAGCGCTGGCTCTGCCGGAGGAGGCGGAGTCTAAGGTCGGACCTGAATGGAGACTGGTGTGGAGCTATCTTAGACTCCGCCTCCTCCAGCAGAGCCAGCGCTGATTGGTCGAGTTCCGTACTCTGGCCAATCAGCACTGGCCAATGCATTTCTATGGGGAAAAGTTAGCTTGCGAAAATCGCAAACTGACAGGGATTTCCATGAAATAAAGTGACTTTTATGCCCCCAGACATGCTTCCCCTGCTGTCCCAGTGTCATTCCAGGGTGTTGGTATCATTTCCTGGGGTGTCATAGTGGACTTGGTGACCCTCCAGACACGAATTTGGGTTTCCCCCTTAACGAGTTTATGTTCCCCATAGACTATAATGGGGTTCGAAACCCATTCGAACACTCGAACAGTGAGCGGCTGTTCGAATCGAATTTCGAACCTCGAACATTTTAGTGTTCGCTCATCTCTAATAAACACGTTCATTTAGCCATTGTAATTTTTTTAATTTGCTACGGCGTTCATTTTATGGGATACATATTTTATGTTTTAATAGTTTTATTAATAAACTATCCCCTCTACAGCGGCCAGGCTCATCTATCAGTCTAGACCAGGTGCCCAATACGTCGATCACGATCTACTGGTCGATCGTAAAGGACGTATGGGTCGATCGCATGATGCAGGGATCTCCGGTGTCTGCTTGTTTACAGTGCAGGCTGAGAGTCATCTCCGGACTCACGATCTCACGATCCGACCGGCCCCGCCCACACACCCGCCCCTGCCCACAGACACGCACGACCCCACCCACAGACACGCCCGGCCCCACCCATAGGCCCACCTGGCCCCGCCCACAAGGTGGGTAGTAGATCTTTTGCCTTGTCAGCTAATAAGGTAGCTCACACGCTGAAAAAGTGCGAGCACCCCTGGTCTAGATGCTACAGCGATGCCTCCGGTCTGTGCCAGTCGCTACATTGGCTGCCTATTCGTTCCAGAATACAATATAAAGTTATCACCCTCACCCACAAGGCTCTCCATAATGCCGCACCTCCCTACATTTCCACCCTCATCTCTGTCTACCGCCCAACCCGTGTTCTCCGTTCAATCAATGACCTAAGACTTACATCCTCTATTATCAGAACCTCCCACGCTCGTATACAAGTCTTCTCCCGAGCTGCGCCACTTCTCTGGAATGCTCTACCCCGGACAATCAGATTAACTCCCAATTTCTACAGTTTCAAACGCAAACTAAAGACACATCTTTTCAGACAGGCCTATCACAATTCCTAATGTAAACCCTTCCATAGTTAGAATCCCTAAAACAAACCCTCCTCTGCGGATAGGGGATAAGTGTCCTTAATGGCACAACTCCTTTAATTTACTTTTCCACTTTCAGTTGTATTTGTCAAAAACAGACCAACAAAACGGATTACATCCCGGTAAATTTTGCAAAATATCTGTTTTAGTTTTTACTACAGTGTACCTTTAAGAAGCTCCGGCTCCAAGTGTAGCTACATGATTCTATAGGTCGATGACATCACTCTTTGGCCATATTTTAAAACCAGTTTTAGAGCAGTGAGAGTCTTAACTCCTGAACATGAAATACTCATCTTCTGGCCTTATGGCCCTATAAAATGGATACAGTATCTATGAGAAGGCACATATGGGAATTTAGAAATGTTTGGCATTTTCCTCTGTACAAATGTGCACAGTTGGGGTCCCTTGCAAATAATATTATGTTCTGTATTTTTTTTGGCCTGCAGAAGATATCAAATAATAAGTTAGTTAGTGGTTATCACAGCCGACCTATGCGTCTATCATATATCCGCGGCCCATCACCCCTGTTAAAAATAGGACTGTAACAGACGTAATATTTATAGTTGAGTTATAGAAGCCAAACTAAAGATTCGACCTAAGAACCATAGCCATTACCCTGCGTTAGGCAATGGTGGATTATATTTCACATTGCTATCCGTTATTGCCACATAAACAAAGGTATAAAGAGCTTTATAGGGAGGCATCCCATAAACTGAGGCTGCTGCAGAGTAAATGTTCCCATTGCAGACAAATAAAAACTACTACGGGCCCCTCATACCTTGTTCGTGTTTCCTCTCCACTTTGGATCACTTATTATTGTACACAATAAAGTTAATATATGGAGGACAGTCATTGCTATAGACTATAGAGGAGATTATACATCAAAACATTTCCAAGGCTTCCTTGGACTACCTGCAGCTCCAAGTTGCAGAACAATAACAATTTGGTTGGAAGACAAATATGTGGGGCCCATGCTATCAAAAGATGACTAGCCAGGGATGAGTGGGCATCCAATGGTTGGACTTTCTAACTGAAGATCTTAAAGGGAGCCTAAGGCGAGATTTATTCCACCCAAGCCTCAGGTGGCATAAAATCCACTAAGTGGTATAGTGGGTGTAACTTTTTGGGGCAAGGTGCAAAAAATTTGATGATTATTTCATAGGCAAATGTGCATATGTTAAGGAAGGCTGTCACCAAAATCCAGCACTCGAACCCACAGATAGATAAGTTAGGTCAGGTGAACGAAACCTTGTTTCTCATGTCCACCTGCCACCAAATGAGGGAAAGATGAGACCCCAAGGACTATTATACCCCAAATCAAAACCCATACCCACTACATGTCTGTTGTCCACCTGCCACCAAACGAGGACAAGACCCTAAGGACTATTATACCCCAAACCACGCACCCACTCCACACCCACCTGCATCCCCTCCCTCACCCCAACCCCACCCACTCTACTTGCTTTGGCAATGCTAAATACCTATTCGCACGTCCCACTAAAGCTTCTTTGCATTGTGAATTGCAGCATCCATTACCGAGAGGTCTTCATTGCACTGGTTCATAGTTTTATTAGATCTCGATTTATCTACCTGTAATACAGTGGCGTAACTAGGAATGGCAGGGCCCCGTGGCGAACTTTTGACATGGCCCCCCCCATCCCAACTGACGCCGAAGACCTCGCCCGACCCCCTCCTCCGCACTCTATTATGACCCTTACTGGCCCCTGCACACAGTATTAACCCCAATAGTGTCCCCTGCACACAGTATTAACCCCAATAGTGTCCCCTGCACACAGTATTAACCCCAATAGTGTCTCCTGCACACAGTATTAACCCCAATAGTGGCCCCTGCACACAGTATTAACCCCAATAGTGGCCCCTGCACACAGTATTAACCCCAATAGTGGCCCCTGCGCACAGTATTAACCCCAATAGTGGCCCCTGCACACAGTATTAACCCCAATAGTGGCCCCTGCACACAGTATTAACCCCAATAGTGTCCCTCTGTGGACACCCATAAACAATTATTATACTCTGGGGTCTTTTCAGACCCCAGAGTATAATAATCGGAGACCCGGGGAATAAAAACATTAAAAAAAAAACCCACTGTTGCTTCTTACCTGTTCCCCGGCTCCTGTGCTGTGCTGTCCTCCTGTGCTGACCACCGCTCGTGTCCTTCATTAATGACGTCGGGCGTCACATGACCCGGGAAGCATGCCGGGTTCATGTGACGTCAGAGACGTCAGACAACAGTAGGACGGAGGCCTGGCAGGATCGCGGAGAGGTAAGTAACAGCTTTTTATGTTTATTACCTCTCCCGATCCACCGGTCATTATACTCGGGGGTCTGCATACCCTGTGGGGCCCGCGGTGTCACTTGCCGATCCCGGCCTAGCCAGGATCGGCAAGTGAATAGGGCCCGTAACAGCCTATTTAAAAAAAAACGCAGCGGTAGCGGCTGTCACCGGGCCCCCTAATGGCCCGGGCCCTGTGGCAGCTGCTACTGCTGCTACCACGGTAGTTACGCCACTGCTGTAATATCAAGCTCAAGCTATAAGAAAATTGAAATTGATGTATCCTAGACAATTTTTTTACTCTCTGTAATACCTATCTTCACCTGTATGGGGCAATAGTGACAGACATCATAATAAATTCCATTGGAAGTGTTCGGAGTTCAGACCAGCTGGGAGTGAAGACAGACAGACAGAAGCATCAGAAGGTTAAATCCAGGGCAAGAGTTCATGCAAAATACCATGCCAAAAGAATAGAGAGGGGTAAGGAACGGGTCAGTTAACAGGACAACGGAGATCAGCAGACAAAAGCAAGTTCGAGTTCAGAAAGTCAAAGGTCAGGGCAGTCAGACAAGGTCAGGAACAAAGTAAGGTCAAAGTAGGAATTCACAAAAGCACTACATTCTCCCATAGAAACTTCACTTCCACAAAAATACCCAGTGCTCAGTCCCAGAGGTGAATATTAGAATGAAATCCCAAATGGTGGCAACTTTATTCTATTCATTACTGCTAATCCTTAAGGTTTGGTTTCATTGTCTAGCTTTAGAATCTAACTGTGTCTTCTCCATACTTGGAAAAGTTTTTTTCATACCCTCAACTCACTCAATGAAGGAAGGAAACACTTTTATGGTGTAATTTTTTGGTTATTTTTTTTTAAGTTTAATTTTTTTGTTATTGTCTGCAGTTCACTGATATGAAAAATCACTAGGACTTATAATGTCCTCATTAGAGATGAGCGAGTAGTATTCGATCGAGTAGGTATTCAATCGAATACTACGGTATTCGAAATACTCATACTCGATCGAGTACCACTCGCTATTCGAATGGAAAAGTTCGATGTAGAACCAGCATTGATTGGCCGAATGCTATACAGTCGGCCAATCAATGCTGGTTCTTCTCCTACCTTTAGAAGTCTTCTCCGTGCAGCTTCCCCGCAGCGTCTTCCAGCTCTTCATTCATTTTGCCAGGCATTGGGCCTTGGCAGAGCCGACTGCGCATGTCCGCTTGTAGTGCAGGCATGTGCAGTCGGCTCTGTCCATGCCCGATGCCTGGCAGAGTGAATTCCGAGCCGGAAAAAGACGCCGCCGCGACGCTGCACGGAGAAGACTTCTCGGAGGATCCAGCCCGACCCTCACTCGTGGACTTGGTAAGTATAATTTGATCGAACGTTGCCTACCCCTGAAACGAGTATTTTCCCCCCATAGAATATAATAGGATTCGATATTCGAGTAGTCGAATATTGAGGGGCTACTCGAAACGAATATCGAATCTCGAACATTTTACTGTTCACTCATCTCTAGTCCTCATAAATACATCTACAACTTTTCAAGAGCAAAATTGGACATCTATCCAATCCACCAATGGGCTATTTAACGAGATATGTATGGAGACCTCCACACTCCCTAACCGCAGGTGCCAGGCTAGAGAAGAGTCAGCCAGTTGCCAATCTTTTTGTTGTCTAGTGGCTTGATCCCCAATCCCAATTCAGAACGCATGGGCGCCAAGATTGGCCAAGTGTACATGTGTTATGTACTAAGGCCTTGTTCCCATAAAAGGGACCTAAAGTGCAGGGATAGTTGTGGAGCAGGAAAGTCAATGGTTGCCACATAGATGTTTAACCCGTAACACCTCCTAAGGTGACTCTTCTAGGAAGCCAAGGGCTAACCACTGAGCCAAGTGTTACATAATTATATTCTACATCCTACATTTACATTATTCCCTTGTATGGTTGTAAAGGTCTGTGGTGTGGTATTGTGGCTCAGTTCCATCGTTTCAATACAGCTCAGCATTTATACAAGGTGCAACCCATGAACAGATGTGATCCCGTTTCTCAAAGAAGGCAGCTATGTTTTCTACTCCTGGACAAACCTTTCGAATTAAATTCATAGAAGGAAAGATGATCCAACACAATCCAAAAAATCCAGGAATTTTGGTCAACAAAATCAAGTTGAACATGAAACTCAAAGTTATAAGTGCATATGCCACTGCTTGTGACTTAACTTTTGGGTTAGATACATGTTTTAACACGATTATATTTAATACAGTTCCTGGATTTTGTTTGGACTGTGTTGGATCATTTAGGTCAACGTGGGATCCGAGAACTCTGGTATTTGACATGTGGCTTGTTCATCACGGACTGAGCTATTATGGACATGGTGAACTCTTTAGAACTTGAACTATCTCAGGAGGTGTTAACTTTCCTTATTATATGGATTGGAGGTGTGATTACCCAACCAAATTCTGGGGAACCTTCGTACTGCTCAGATGAAGTGAGAAGTCACTCTGAAGAATGGGCAAGAATCTTCGACATTTCAGGTTGATTGTATCTGACCATCTCCAGATATTCATAGACAATGATGTGATGCTATAGCTCTCATTAACCTATGGCAGCCCAAAAAATAAGATGATTTTCCAGCGTGACTTTCCATGTTTTTCTGGACTTGTAAGAATGCCACCGATGCATAGACGCTTAGACAATCGCCTGACATAAAAAGCTTGAAAATCTGCCGTGCTTACATTTATTTTACTTGGCAAGAAAATAAAAGTCAGCCTTTGGTAATGTAAAGTTTTACTCTGCTAGAAATAATGACAATGAGTAGAACTATGGAAGATCAAAGAATCGTCTTAATAGCTTGTAGGAGAATTATAAGACATCATCGAGAAATCAACACAAGATGAGATGTTGTGATAAGCATCAAAGTTACAGTACAGGTCAGAAATACATATGGTAGACTCAGACATTAGAAAACCAAGTTGATAATGTAAAGACGTAGAAGGGAATGTCCGTAGAGCAGAGGTCCGACTTTGGAGACATCTCATATTCTCTATGTGTCGGCACATGGCAACTGAAGTGGACTTGAAGGAGGGTGGCTAGGTAGAGGGGCCTGGGTTAGCTATGGAATTGAACGAAACACACAGCCCCCTTCTAGCCCACTTCCATGGTCACATACCAAGACATAAAGCAATGGTATGCAACCTTTCTGTGTTGGACAAAACATGGAATCCGAATGGAGTTGAGGTTTTGGTCAAGATTAGTTGTACCCTCATTGATGAGAAATAGAGGCAGATATATATTCATCGTGCAATACCATCAGGACAACATTGGATAGGCCCCATATTTATATTATACCCAAACATACAGCCATTGTCATTAAAAGCTATCTTTGGCATAAAGAACAAGGAGTCCTGGGAGTGATGATATGATCCCCACAGATATATCCCTGATCCCATCATGATCCAGTCTGTCTGGGATGTCATGAAGAGACAGAAGTATTGGAGCAAGTCTACATCTAAAGAAGATCTGTGCTTAGTTCTCCAAGATGGCAGGAACACCCTCCCAAGTTATTGTATAGTAACTTTTCTGTATCCTAATGCCATGGCAGGCACCATGTTATGCTTTTTGCTATCAAATTCCCTCTCTTGTGCTACTTATTCTGATGCAGACTCCGATATCCCTGGTAGTTTGCAACTTCTTACAGGCCATTTGCAACACTAAACGTCATAAGTTGCATTTTTAACTCCGCACTCGCCACTTTCCTAAAAGAGGGGGCATGGCAATGGATGGGGCCTCTTACCATGTCAGATTTATCATTATACACTGTCTACCAATAAGTATTTGGACACTCATGCAAATGAAGATATGGAGTTATGGTCTGGGGGTGTTTCTCTTGGTATGGACTGTGTCCCTTGAGACTGGCTTGCCCATAGCCCAGACTTGGACCCTATCGAGCACCTCTGGGACGAGTTGGATTGTCGAACTAAGGGGTACAGTAGTCGTCCGAAATCATTGAAAGAACTTACCTGTTTTCTCCAAGCCGAATGGAATAAAATACCACTAGCCATCATACAAGGACTTGTGGAAAGCATGCCCCCGGAGGGTGGAGGCTGTAATTGCCGGTCGTGGAGGCTCTACCAACTATGGTGTATGAATAAATGTTGTTTTTCTATCCTACCACAGGTGTCCAAATACTTATTGGTAGACAGTGTATACACCGGTTTACTGCAGTAAATGATGCCTAAAATCTATGCCAGTTCTAGTTGCATAGTCAGGAAGAAGTTTCAACTGGTTTATGAGCGGGCACGCGCCTTGTCAAAAATAAGGGATATGCTCCACTGCAGAGATGTTCAAAAGACCAGTCTTCAGAAATCTCAAAAGGATTAGAGCAATGGACAGTAGTAGAGAAATAGACACAGGCAGAACCCCCTCTGTTCCCTGTGACTGTGTAATGGACACGAGATAGAGGGGGCTCCATTCGCAACTGTCGTTGGTAGCGTGAACCCACCCTAACTGTGGTCACTGTTGGTCATTCTGTAAAGTGCAGATAGTCCATCATGCTCAAGAGCTAGTAAGATAGTGCCTGGTTATCATATACAGTATGTCCGGAGGAGACATATGGAGTTGGACAGCAATGAACAAGACACAATCCATATAAAAATGTGATTCTGTTTCTGGAAGATGGCAGCCATGTTTTCTACTCTCTGAGATTCACAGAAAGGAGGCTGATTTAGCACAATCCAAAAAAAACCACCAAAAATGCAGTAATTTTGGTCAAAAAAATCAAGCTGAAACGTGTAACTAAAAGTTCTAAGCGCACGTGCCGCCCCTCGTGACTTAATTTTTGGATTAGTTACATATTTTAACAAGATTATATTCAATAAATTCCTGGATTTTGTGTTGGATCGTTTAAGTCAACGTGAGATCCGAGCACTCTAATATTTGGCATGTGGCTCGTTCATCGCGAAGTGTAATATTATGGACATGGTGAGCGCTTTATCACTTCAACTATCCGAGGTGCGAGTTACCAACCAGATTCTGGAGAACCTTCCAACTACTCAGATGGATTAAGAATAGAGATGAGCGAGTAGTTAAATACTCGATATTCGTTTCGAGTAGCCCCTCAATATTCGACTACTCAAATCGAATATCGAATCCTATTATAGTGTATGGGGGGAAAATGCTCGTTTCAGGCGTAGGCAACGTTCGATCAAATTATACTTACCAAGTCCACGAGTGAGGGTCGGGCTGGATCCTCCGAGAAGTCTTCTCCGCGCAGTGTCCCTGTGTCGTCATCCGGCAATGAATTCACTCTGCTAGGCATCGGGCCTGGGCAGAGCCGACTGCACATGCCCGCACTACAAGAAAATGGCCGCTTACAGTCAAAGCGGCCATTTTCTTGTAGTGCGGGCATGCGCAGTCGGCTCTGCCCAGGCCCGATGCCTAGCAGAGTGAATTCAGAGCCAGGAAGATGCCGCGGGGACGCAGCGAGGAGAAGACTTCTAAAGGTAGGAGAAGAGCCAGCGTTGATTGGCCGACTGTATAGCATTTGGCCAATCAACGCTGGTTCTGCATCGAATTTTTCCATTCGAATAGTGAGTGGTACTCGATCGAGTACGAGTATTTTGAATACCGTAGTATTCGATCGAACACCTACTCGATCGAATACTACTCGCTCATCTCTAATTAAGAAGTCTCTTCATACTGATATGGTACTATAGCTGGTACTATGGCCGACCATGTTACTGGTTGCAGTCTTGATTGGTTGCCAATGGATGTGACCATGAATGGAGGGACCTTCTATGATCTGAGACTTGCAGAAACTGAGCCATGGTGTCCTTACTATGGACAGGTTACCAGGCAGGACATTCAGAATACAAGCATACTGAGCGATCTAAGCGTGCACATGTATCAGGGACAAGGACAGATGTCTCCCGAGCAAGAATTCGTCCAACGGTTATTGAACGTGTTTTGCCATCTCAAGCTTTTTCGTAAAACCAATTGTATATATAAAAAAAAAAAAAACAGAAAGACGGTATCTTCTCGGATATTTATATAAAAATGTGCAAATTTCTACTTGTCAAGTTCAAAACCCAAGTTTGAGGTGATCACTGGTGGACACTAATGGTCGCAGGCGCCCCATTAGCATTCATTCGATCCGTATGTTGAGCAAATTTTAGCCAAATGTCCTCACAGGGGATTTTTATAAAGATGCTTAATGCGTCTCATCAGCCCGGATGAAATAAATTGGATGTGATGTGTTGTACACAGTTTCGATCTCGAAATAACGAGTCAGTAAGTAAGAATGTCACTTGGATCGTGATTTGGAATGACAGAATCCAATGGGGAGTCCAGCGATGGTGGTCATGTGTTCATAGAATAGAAATGGATATTTCCAGGAATCTATCATGTTCTTAGAGGTTTCAATCTGTTTTGAAAGTTGACAAGATAAATAACCCGATGTGCAGGTACTTGAAGAGTTAATGAATGCAAAAGATATGAAGGTTATGCGAATTGGCTTTGTACATCTGGATGCTGAGGCTTGGGCCAGTTATAGGAAACCACATAGTGGCTGATCAACATTATAGATAGCATCCCTGCTCCATGGAACTGGGGTCATGGGGTCACTTGCTATCTAGGGAGTAATCTGCATACTGTTCCCATGATTCCTCTTGGGTTCACATTCATTTCCTCCAAGTGCTCGCCTTATCTTTGGGACCAAAGATGTAACATTAGTACCGTATATACTCGAGTATATAGACATTTTACCTTTGATCTTTTGCCCGTCATTAATTGAAGCGTAATAATTTGAGATGAGCGAGTAGTGTTCGATCGAATACTACGTTATTCGAAATACTCGTACTCGATCGAACACTACTAGCTGTTCGAAGTTTAAGGTTTGATGCAGAACCAGCGTTCATTGGCAGAATGCTATACATTCTGCCAATCAACGCTGGTTCTTCTCTTACCTTTAACCCCTTCCCGACATGCGCTGTAATAGTACGGCGCGTGTCGGGTCTGTAACTATGGCGACCGCCCGGGAGCCGGGCGGCCGTCATAGCCGCCGGGTGTCTACTGCTTTAAGCAGTAGACAACCGGCTCTAATGCCTCCAATCGGTCCCCGGACCGATCGGAGGCATTAACCCCTCCGGCGCTGCTGTCAAAGGCGCCGGAGGCGCCATCTTCCCGGCGGCGCATGGGCGCCGCCATTTTGGCAGGGATCGCCGGCTCCTGGAGCATGCTCCAGGGCCGACCCCCCGTTGCCATGACAGCCGGGAGCCTTGTTAAGGGCTCCCAGCCAGTCTGCAAATTCTCTCTTTTGCAGGCTGGTGTATACAGCCTGCAAAAGAGATGATGCTTTTTTGCAATGCATTGCAATACATTAGCATTGTAATGCATTGCATTAGTGATCAGACCCCCTGGGGTTCAACACCCCTAGGGGGTCTAATAAATGCAAAAAAAAAATTAAAAAAAAAGTAAAAAAAAATATAAAAAAATATAAAAAGTATTAAAAGTTCAAATCACCCCCCTTTCCCTAGAACAAATATAAAAGTAGTTAAAAACTGTGAAACATATACATGTTAGGTATCCCCGCGTCCGAAATCGCCCGCTCTACAAAGCTATACAAATATTTTTCCTGTTCGGTAAACGCCGTAGCAGGAAAAATAGTCAAAAGTGCCAAACCGCCGTTTTTTCACTGTTTTAATTCTGATAAAAATTTGAATAAAAAGTGATCAAAGCAATAACATTTCCCGAAAATGGTAGAACTAAAAAGTACACCCGACCCCGCAAAAAAAGACGCCCTATGCATCCCCATACACCTATGTATAAAAAAGTTACGGCCGTCGGAATATGGCGACTTTTAGAAAAAAAAAATTTTAACACCATTTTGGAATTTTTTTTAGGGGTCAAAATGTAAATAAAACCATATAAATTTGGTATCCCTGGAACTGTACCGAAACACAGAATACAGGGGACATGTCATTTTGGCTGCACAGTGAACGCCGTAAAACCAAAGCCCGTAAGAAAGTCGCAGAAATGCATTTTTTCTTCAAATCCACCCCATTCTGAATTTTTTTCCTGCTTCCCAGTACATTATATAGAATAATTAATGGTGGCATCATGAAGAAAAAATTGTCCCGCAAAAATTAAGACCTCATATGACTCTGGGAGCGGAGAAATAAAAAAGTTATGGGGTTTAGAAGGAGGGGAGTCAAAAACGAAAAACGAAAATCAAAAAATGCCATCGGCGGGAAGGGGTTAAAAGTCTTCTCCATGCAGCTTCCCCGCGGCATCTTCCAGCTGGAATTCACTCTGCCTAGGCATCCGGCCTAGGCAGAGCCGACTGCGCATGCACGGGCATGAACTCGCATGCGCAGTTGGCTCTGCCTAGGTCCCGATGCCTGGCAGAGTGAATTCCAGCCGGAAGAAGACGCGGGGACGCTGCGCCGGGAGAAGACTCCAAGGAGGATCCAGCCCGACCATCACTCATGGACTTGGTAAGTATAATTTTATCGAATTTTGCGTACCCCTGAAACGAGCATTTCCCCCCACAGACTATAATGGGGTTCGAAATCCGTTCGAACAGTCGAACAGTGTTTGGCTGTTCGAATCGGATTTCGAACCTCGGACATTTTAGTGTTCACTCATCTCTGGTAATAATATTTTTGTTAACGACTAGAGATGAGCGAACAGTGTTCTATCGAACTCATGTTCGATCGGATATTAGGCTGTTCGGCATGTTCGAATCGAATCGAACACCGCGTGGTAAAGTGCGCCATTACTCGATTCCCCTCCCACCTTCCCTGGCGCCTTTTTTGCTCCAATAACAGCGCAGGGTAGGTGGGACAGGAACTACGACACCGGTGACGTTGAAAAAAGTAGGCAAAACCCATTGGCTGCCGAAAACATGTGACCTCTAATTTAAAAGAACAGCGCCGCCCAGGTTCGCGTCATTCTGAGCTTGCAATTCACCGGGGACGGAGGTTTCCGTCCAGTTAGCTAGGGCTTAGATTCTGGGTAGGCAGGGACAGGCTAGGATAGGAAGGAGAAGACAACCAACAGCTCTTATAAGAGCTAAATTCCAGGGAGAAGCTTGTCAGTGTAACGTGGCACTGACGGGCTCAATCGCCGCAACCCAGCTTTCCCAGGATCCTGAATGGAATACACTGTCAGTGTATTCCCGTATACCCGATATATACCCCGATACCCGTTCCAACGGTGTGCCCCCCCACCTTCACCCCAGAAATACCCTGCAAGTCCCCTAGCAATAGAATTGGGGCTATATACACCCACAATTTTTACTACTGGTATACAGTGCCATTGTCTGACTGGGAATTCAAAGAATATATTGGGAATACAAATACCCTCATTTCTTGCTACTGCCATATAGTGCCAGTGTCTGACTGGGAATTCAAAGAATATATTGGGGTTACGTGCACCCACAATTTTTACTACTGGTATACAGTGCCATTGTCTGACTGGGAATTCAAAGAATATATTGGGGTTATAAATACCCTCATTTCTTGCTACTGCCATATAGTGCCAGTTTCTGACTGGTAATTCAAAGAATATATTGGGGTTACGTGCACCCACAATTTTTACTACTGGTATACAGTGCCATTGTCTGACTGGGAATTCAAAGAGTATATTGGGAATACAAATACCCTCATTTCTTGCTACTGCCATATAGTGCCAGTTTCTGACTGGGAATTCAAAGAATATATTGGGGTTACGTGCACCCACAATTTTTACTACTGGTATACAGTGCCATTGTCTGACTGGGAATTCAAAGAGTATATTGGGAATACAAATACCCTCATTTCTTGCTACTGCCATATAGTGCCAGTTTCTGACTGGGAATTCAAAGAATATATTGGGGTTACGTGCACCCACAATTTTTACTACTGGTATACAGTGCCATTGTCTGACTGGGAATTCAAAGAATATATTGGGGTTACGTGCACCCACAATTTTTACTACTGGTATACAGTGCCATTGTCTGACTGGGAATTCAAAGAATATATTGGGAATACAAATACCCTCATTTCTTGCTACTGCCATATAGTGCCAGTGTCTGACTGGTAATTCAAAGAATATATTGGGGTTACGTGCACCCACAATTTTTACTACTGGTATACAGTGCCATTGTCTGACTGGGAATTCAAAGAGTATATTGGGAATACAAATACCCTCATTTCTTGCTACTGCCATATAGTGCCAGTTTCTGACTGGGAATTCAAAGAATATATTGGGGTTACGTGCACCCACAATTTTTACTACTGGTATACAGTGCCATTGTCTGACTGGGAATTCAAAGAATATATTGGGGTTACGTGCACCCACAATTTTTACTACTGGTATACAGTGCCATTGTCTGACTGGGAATTCAAAGAGTATATTGGGAATACAAATACCCTCATTTCTTGCTACTGCCATATAGTGCCAGTTTCTGACTGGGAATTCAAAGAATATATTGGGGTTACGTGCACCCACAATTTTTACTACTGGTATACAGTGCCATTGTCTGACTGGGAATTCAAAGAATATATTGGGGTTACGTGCACCCACAATTTTTACTACTGGTATACAGTGCCATTGTCTGACTGGGAATTCAAAGAGTATATTGGGAATACAAATACCCTCATTTCTTGCTACTGCCATATAGTGCCAGTGTCTGACTGGTAATTCAAAGAATATATTGGGGTTACGTGCACCCACAATTTTTACTACTGGTATACAGTGCCATTGTCTGACTGGGAATTCAAAGAGTATATTGGGAATACAAATACCCTCATTTCTTGCTACTGCCATATAGTGCCAGTTTCTGACTGGGAATTCAAAGAATATATTGGGGTTACGTGCACCCACAATTTTTACTACTGGTATACAGTGCCATTGTCTGACTGGGAATTCAAAGAGTATATTGGGAATACAAATACCCTCATTTCTTGCTACTGCCATATAGTGCCAGTTTCTGACTGGGAATTCAAAGAATATATTGGGGTTACGTGCACCCACAATTTTTACTACTGGTATACAGTGCCATTGTCTGACTGGGAATTCAAAGAATATATTGGGGTTATAAATACCCTCATTTCTTGCTACTGCCATATAGTGCCAGTTTCTGACTGGTAATTCAAAGAATATATTGGGGTTACGTGCACCCACAATTTTTACTACTGGTATACAGTGCCATTGTCTGACTGGGAATTCAAAGAATATATTGGGGTTATAAATACCCTCATTTCTTGCTACTGCCATATAGTGCCAGTTTCTGACTGGTAATTCAAAGAATATATTGGGGTTACGTGCACCCACAATTTTTACTACTGGTATACAGTGCCATTGTCTGACTGGGAATTCAAAGAGTATATTGGGAATACAAATACCCTCATTTCTTGCTACTGCCATATAGTGCCAGTTTCTGACTGGGAATTCAAAGAATATATTGGGGTTACGTGCACCCACAATTTTTACTACTGGTATACAGTGCCATTGTCTGACTGGGAATTCAAAGAGTATATTGGGAATACAAATACCCTCATTTCTTGCTACTGCCATATAGTGCCAGTGTCTGACTGGGAATTCAAAGAATATATTGGGGTTACGTGCACCCACAATTTTTACTACTGGTATACAGTGCCAATTTCTAACTAGGAATTCAAAATGCACAAGGCTCCCGGAAAGGGACATGGACGAGGCCGTGGGCGAGGTCGGGGGAATGGTTCTGGGGAGCAAGGTAGCAGTGAAGCCACAGGGCGTCCCGTGCCTACTCCTGTGGGGCAGCAAGCATTGCGCCACTCCACAGTGCCAGGGTTGCTTGCCACATTAACTAAACTGCAGAGTACAAACCTTAGTAGGCCCGAGAACCAGGAACAGGTCTTGCAATGGCTGTCAGAGAACGCTTACAGCACATTGTCCAGCAGCCAGTCAGACTCTGCCTCCTCTCCTCCTATTACCCAACAGTCTTGTCTTCCTTCCTCCCAAAATTCCGAAGCTTTACAGAACAATAACCCAAACTGTCCCTGCTCCCCAGAGCTGTTCTCCGCTCCTTTCATTGTCCCTCAACCTGCCTCTCCACGTCACGATTCCACGAACCTAACAGAGGAGCATCTGTGTCCAGATGCTCAAACACTAGAGTCTCCTCCATCTCCGTTCGATTTGGTGGTGGATGACCAGCAACCCACCCTCATCGACGATGATGTGACGCAGTTGCCGTCAGGGCATCCAGTTGACCGGCGCATTGTGCGGGAGGAGGAGATGAGACAGGAGTTGGAAGAGGAAGTGGTGGATGATGAGGACACTGACCCGACCTGGACAGGGGGGATGTCAAGCGGGGAAAGTAGTGTGGATGTTGAAGCAGGTGCAGCACCAAAAAGGGTAGCTAGAGGCAGAGGCAGAGGTCAGCAGCTTAGGCGAAGCCAGGCCACACCCGGAATCTCCCAAGATGTTCCAGTTCGTACCCAGCCCCGAAAAACTCCCACCTCGAGGGCACGTTTCTCGAAGGTGTGGAGTTTTTTCAAGGAATGCGCCGAGGACAGATATAGTGTTGTCTGCACAATTTGCCTCTCGAAATTGATTAGGGGCTCTGAGAAGAGCAACCTGTCCACCACTTCAATGCGCCGTCATTTGGAATCCAAGCACTGGAATCAGGACAAAGGCCGCCTGCCGTTCACGCCACTGCCACTGCCTCTGCCACTGCCTCTGCCTCTGCCACTGCCACTGCTGACTGTGCTGGCGATGCACTCCAGAGGACGAGCCAGGACACCACTTCATCTGCCTCCGCCACTTTGTTGACTTCTACCTCATCCTCCCCTGGTCCTGTCTTATCTCCTTCTCCTGCACCATCAAAGGCACCATCAGGCGTTTCTTTACAACAACCCACCATCTCTCAGACATTGGAGCGGCGGCAGAAATACACTGCTAACCACCCACACGCGCAAGCCTTGAACGCCAACATCGCTAAACTGCTGGCCCAGGAGATGTTGGCGTTCCGGCTTGTTGAAACTCCCGCCTTCCTGGACCTGATGGCAACTGCGGCACCTCGCTATGCTGTCCCTAGCCGTCACTACTTCTCCCGGTGTGCCGTCCCCGCCTTGCACCAGCACGTGTCACTCAACATCAGGCGGGCCCTTAGTTCCGCGCTTTGCACAAAGGTCCACTTGACCACCGACGCGTGGACAAGTGCATGCGGACAGGGACGCTACATTTCACTGACGGCACACTGGGTGAATGTAGTTGAGGCTGGGACTGCTTCCCAAACTGGCCCGGTGTACCTCGTCTCCCCGCCTAACATTCCTGGCAGGGACACGAGAAGAACACCCTCCTCCTCCTCCTCCTCTACCGCCTCCTCCTCCGCCACCGCCTCCTCCTCCGCCACCGCCTCCTCCTCCGCTGTTAGATTGACCCCAGCTACGAGTTGGAAACGTTGCAGCACTGGCGTTGGTAGACGTCAGCAGGCTGTGCTGAAGCTGATCAGCTTGGGGGACAGACAGCACACTGCCTCCGAGGTGAGGGATGCCCTCCTCGATGAGACGGCAATATGGTTTGAGCCGCTGCACCTGGGCCCAGGCATGGTCGTTTGTGATAACGGCCGGAACCTGGTAGCAGCTCTGGAGCTTGCCGGACTCCAACATGTTCCATGCCTGGCCCACGTCTTCAACCTAGTGCTGCAACGTTTCCTAAAGAGCTACCCCAATGTTCCAGAGCTACTGGTGAAAGTGCGGCGCATGTGCGCCCACTTTCGCAAGTCGACAGTAGCCGCTGCTAGCTTAAAATCTCTCCAGCAACGCCTGCATGTGCCACAACACCGGCTTTTGTGCGACGTCCCCACACGCTGGAACTCAACGTTTCAGATGTTGAATAGAGTGGTTGAGCAGCAGAGACCTTTGATGGAATACCAGCTACAAAACCCTAGGGTGCCACAAAGTCAGCTGCCTCAGTTTCACATCCATGAGTGGCCATGGATGAGAGACCTTTGTGACATCCTACGGGTCTTTGAGGAGTCCACAAGGAGGGTGAGCTCTGAGGATGCGATGGTGAGCCTTACAATCCCGCTCTTGTGTGTTCTGAGAGAATCCCTGATTGACATCAGGGATAACTCAGATCACACAGAGGAGTTAGGGATAGCATCCGATCCGTCACAGCTGGAGAGTAGGTCCACACATCTGTCCGCTTCACTGCGTTTAATGGAGGAGGAGGAGGAGGAGGAGGAGGAAGAAGAGTTGTCCGATGATGTGATGGTGATACAGGAGGCTTCCGGGCAACTTCGAATCGTCCCATTGTTGCAGCGCGGATGGGTAGACATGGAGGATGAGGAGGAAATGGAGATTGAACTTTCCGGTGGGGCCAGAGGAGTCATGCCAACTAACACTGTGGCAGACATGGCTGAGTTCATGTTGGGGTGCTTTACAACCGACAAGCGTATTGTCAAAATCATGGAGGACAACCAGTACTGGATCTTTGCTATCCTTGACCCCCGGTATAAAAACAACATCTCGTCTTTTATTCCGGTAGAGGGGAGGGCCAATCGCATCAATGCTTGCCACAGGCAATTGGTGCAGAATATGATGGAGATGTTTCCAGCATGTGACGTTGGCGGCAGGGAGGGCAGTTCCTCCAGTAGGCAACCAAGTTCTCACCGGTCCACACAAACGAGGGGCACACTGTCTAAGGTCTGGGACACCTTGATGGCACCCCCTCGCCAAAGTGCCGCCACGGAGGGTCCTAGTGTCACCAGGCGTGAGAAGTATAGGCGCATGTTGCGGGAATACCTTTCCGACCACAGCCCTGTCCTCTCCGACCCCTCTGCGCCCTACACGTATTGGGTGTCGAAGTTGGACCTGTGGCTTGAACTTGCCCTATATGCCTTGGAGGTGCTGTCCTGTCCTGCCGCCAGCGTCCTATCTGAGAGGGTGTTCAGTGCAGCCGGTGGCATCATCACTGACAAGCGCACCCGTCTGTCAGCTGAGAGTGCCGACCGGCTCACTTTGATAAAAATGAACCACCACTGGGTAGAGCCGTCATTTTTGTGCCCACCTGTGTAAAGCACCCCAACATGAAACTCCATGTCTGTACTCAACCTCTCCAATTCCTCCGCATCCTCATACTCATCCACCATAAGCGTTGCACAATTCTGCTAATACTAGGCTCCCTCCACCCTGATTTCCCCCAACTCTGCTGGTTAGAGGCTCCCTCCACCCTGATTTCCACCAACTCTGCTGGTTAGAGGCTCCCTCCACCATGAATTTGCCCAAACTGGGCTGTTTAGAGGCTCCCTCCACCATGAATTTGCCCAAACTGGGCTGTTTAGAGGCTCCCTCCACCATGAATTGGTCCAAACTGGGTTTTTTAGAGGCTCCCTCCACCATGAACTGGTCCAAACTGGGCTGGTTAGAGGCTCCCTCCACCATGAATTTGCCCAAACTGGGCTGTTTAGAAGCTCCCTCCACCATGAATTGGTCCAAACTGGGCTGGTTAGAGGCTCCCTCCACCATGAATTTGCCCAAACTGGGCTGTTTAGAGGCTCCCTCCACCATTAATTGGTCCAAACTGGGCTGGTTAGAGGCTTCCTCCACCATGAATTTGCCCAAACTGGGCTGTTTAGAGGCTCCCTCCACCATGAATTGGTCCAAACTGGGCTGGTTAGAGGCTCCCTCCACCATTAATTGGTCCAAACTGGGGTGGTTAGAGGCTCCCTCCACCATTAATTGGTCCAAACTGGGCTGGTTAGAGGCTCCCTCCACCATTAATTGGTCCAAACTGGGCTGGTTAGAGGCTCCCTCCACCATTAATTGGTCCAAACTGGGCTGTTTAGAGGCTCCCTCCACCATTAATTGGTCCAAACTGGGCTGGTTAGAGGCTCCCTCCACCATGAATTTGCCCAAACTGGGCTGTTTAGAGGCTCCCTCCACCATGAATTGGTCCAAACTGGGTTTTTTAGAGGCTCCCTCCACCATGAATTTGCCCAAACTGGGCTGGTTAGAGGCTCCCTCCACCATGAATTGGTCCAAGCTGGGTTTTTTAGAGGCTCCCTCCACCATGAATTTGCCCAAACTGGGCTGGTTAGAGGCTCCCTCCACCATGAATTGGTCCAAACTGGGCTGGTTAGAGGCTCCCTCCACCATGAATTTGCCCAAACTGGGCTGTTTAGAGGCTCCCTCCACCATTAATTGGTCCAAACTGGGCTGGTTAGAGGCTTCCTCCACCATGAATTTGCCCAAACTGGGCTGTTTAGAGGCTCCCTCCACCATGAATTGGTCCAAACTGGGTTTTTTAGAGGCTCCCTCCACCATGAATTGGTCCAAACTGGGTTTTTTAGAGGCTCCCTCCACCATGAATTGGTCCAAACTGGGCTGGTTAGAGGCTCCCTCCACCATGAATTTCCCAAAACTTGGCTGTTTAGAGGCTCCCTCCACCATGAATTGGTCCAAACTGGGCTGGTTAGAGGCTCCCTCCACCATGAATTTCCCAAAACTTGGCTGTTTAGAGGCTCCCTCCACCATGAATTGGTCCAAACTGGGCTGGTTAGAGGCTCCCTCCACCATTAATTGGTCCAAACTGGGCTGGTTAGAGGCTCCCTCCACCATGAATTGGTCCAAACTGGGTTTTTTAGAGGCTCCCTCCACCATGAATTTGCCCAAACTGGGCTGTTTAGAGGCTCCCTCCACCATGAATTGGTCCAAACTGGGCTGGTTAGAGGCTCCCTCCACCATGAATTGGTCCAAGCTGGGTTTTTTAGAGGCTCCCTCCACCATGAATTTGCCCAAACTGGGCTGGTTAGAGGCTCCCTCCACCATGAATTGGTCCAAACTGGGCTGGTTAGAGGCTCCCTCCACCATGAATTTGCCCAAACTGGGCTGTTTAGAGGCTCCCTCCACCATTAATTGGTCCAAACTGGGCTGGTTAGAGGCTTCCTCCACCATGAATTTGCCCAAACTGGGCTGTTTAGAGGCTCCCTCCACCATGAATTGGTCCAAACTGGGTTTTTTAGAGGCTCCCTCCACCATGAATTGGTCCAAACTGGGTTTTTTAGAGGCTCCCTCCACCATGAATTGGTCCAAACTGGGCTGGTTAGAGGCTCCCTCCACCATGAATTTCCCAAAACTTGGCTGTTTAGAGGCTCCCTCCACCATGAATTGGTCCAAACTGGGCTGGTTAGAGGCTCCCTCCACCATTAATTGGTCCAAACTGGGCTGGTTAGAGGCTCCCTCCACCATGAATTGGTCCAAACTGGGTTTTTTAGAGGCTCCCTCCACCATGAATTTGCCCAAACTGGGCTGTTTAGAGGCTCCCTCCACCATGAATTGGTCCAAACTGGGCTGGTTAGAGGCTCCCTCCACCATGAATTCGTCCAAACTGGGCTGGTTAGAGGCTCCCTCCACCATTAATTGGTCCAAACTGGGCTGGTTAGAGGCTCCCTCCACCATGAATTGGTCCAAACTGGGTTTTTTAGAGGCTCCCTCCACCATGAATTTGCCCAAACTGGGCTGTTTAGAGGCTCCCTCCACCATGAATTGGTCCAAACTGGGCTGGTTAGAGGCTCCCTCCACCATTAATTGGTCCAAACTGGGCTGGTTAGAGGCTCCCTCCACCATGAATTGGTCCAAACTGGGCTGGTTAGAGGCTCCCTCCACCATGAATTTGCCCAAACTGGGCTGTTTAGAGGCTCCCTCCACCATTAATTGGTCCAAACTGGGCTGGTTAGAGGCTCCCTCCACCATGAATTTGCCCAAACTGGGCTGTTTAGAGGCTCCCTCCACCATGAATTGGTCCAAACTGGGTTTTTTAGAGGCTCCCTCCACCATGAATTGGTCCAAACTGGGCTGGTTAGAGGCTCCCTCCACCATGAATTTCCCAAAACTTGGCTGTTTAGAGGTTCCCTCCACCATGAATTGGTCCAAACTGGGCTGGTTAGAGGCTCCCTCCACCATTAATTGGTCCAAACTGGGCTGGTTAGAGGCTCCCTCCACCATTAATTGGTCCAAACTGGGCTGGTTAGAGGCTCCCTCCACCATTAATTGGTCCAAACTGGGCTGTTTAGAGGCTCCCTCCACCATTAATTGGTCCAAACTGGGCTGGTTAGAGGCTCCCTCCACCATGAATTTGCCCAAACTGGGCTGTTTAGAGGCTCCCTCCACCATGAATTGGTCCAAACTGGGTTTTTTAGAGGCTCCCTCCACCATGAATTTGCCCAAACTGGGCTGGTTAGAGGCTCCCTCCACCATGAATTGGTCCAAGCTGGGTTTTTTAGAGGCTCCCTCCACCATGAATTTGCCCAAACTGGGCTGGTTAGAGGCTCCCTCCACCATGAATTGGTCCAAACTGGGCTGGTTAGAGGCTCCCTCCACCATGAATTTGCCCAAACTGGGCTGTTTAGAGGCTCCCTCCACCATGAATTGGTCCAAACTGGGTTTTTTAGAGGCTCCCTCCACCATGAATTGGTCCAAACTGGGTTTTTTAGAGGCCCCCCTCCACCATGAATTGGTCCAAACTGGGCTGGTTAGAGGCTCCCTCCACCATGAATTTCCCAAAACTTGGCTGTTTAGAGGCTCCCTCCACCATGAATTGGTCCAAACTGGGCTGGTTAGAGGCTCCCTCCACCATGAATTTCCCAAAACTTGGCTGTTTAGAGGCTCCCTCCACCATGAATTGGTCCAAACTGGGCTGGTTAGAGGCTCCCTCCACCATTAATTGGTCCAAACTGGGCTGGTTAGAGGCTCCCTCCACCATGAATTGGTCCAAACTGGGTTTTTTAGAGGCTCCCTCCACCATGAATTTGCCCAAACTGGGCTGTTTAGAGGCTCCCTCCACCATGAATTGGTCCAAACTGGGCTGGTTAGAGGCTCCCTCCACCATGAATTGGTCCAAACTGGGCTGGTTAGAGGCTCCCTCCACCATTAATTGGTCCAAACTGGGCTGGTTAGAGGCTCCCTCCACCATGAATTGGTCCAAACTGGGTTTTTTAGAGGCTCCCTCCACCATGAATTTGCCCAAACTGGGCTGTTTAGAGGCTCCCTCCACCATGAATTGGTCCAAACTGGGCTGGTTAGAGGCTCCCTCCACCATTAATTGGTCCAAACTGGGCTGGTTAGAGGCTCCCTCCACCATGAATTGGTCCAAACTGGGCTGGTTAGAGGCTCCCTCCACCATGAATTTGCCCAAACTGGGCTGTTTAGAGGCTCCCTCCACCATTAATTGGTCCAAACTGGGCTGGTTAGAGGCTCCCTCCACCATGAATTTGCCCAAACTGGGCTGTTTAGAGGCTCCCTCCACCATGAATTGGTCCAAACTGGGTTTTTTAGAGGCTCCCTCCACCATGAATTGGTCCAAACTGGGCTGGTTAGAGGCTCCCTCTACGATGAATTTCCCAAAACTTGGCTGTTTAGAGGCTCCCTCCACCATGAATTGGTCCAAACTGGGCTGGTTAGAGGCTCCCTCCACCATGAATTTCCCAAAACCTGGCTGTTTAGAGGCTCCCTCCACCATGAATTGGTCCAAACTGGGCTGGTTAGAGGCTCCCTCCACCATTAATTGGTCCAAACTGGGCTGGTTAGAGGCTCCCTCCACCATGAATTGGTCCAAACTGGGTTTTTTAGAGGCTCCCTCCACCATGAATTTGCCCAAACTGGGCTGTTTAGAGGCTCCCTCCACCATGAATTGGTCCAAACTGGGCTGGTTAGAGGCTCCCTCCACCATTAATTGGTCCAAACTGGGCTGGTTAGAGGCTCCCTCCACCATTAATTGGTCCAAACTGGGCTGGTTAGAGGCTCCTTCCACCATGAATTTGCCCAAACTGGGCTGGTTAGAGGCTCCCTCCACCATGAATTGGTCCAAACTGGGTTTTTTAGAGGCTCCCTCCACCATGAATTTGCCCAAACTGGGCTGTTTAGAGGCTCCCTCCACCATGAATTGGTCCAAACTGGGCTGGTTAGAGGCTCCCTCCACCATGAATTGGTCCAAGCTGGGTTTTTTAGAGGCTCCCTCCACCATGAATTTGCCCAAACTGGGCTGGTTAGAGGCTCCCTCCACCATGAATTGGTCCAAACTGGGCTGGTTAGAGGCTCCCTCCACCATGAATTTGCCCAAACTGGGCTGTTTAGAGGCTCCCTCCACCATTAATTGGTCCAAACTGGGCTGGTTAGAGGCTTCCTCCACCATGAATTTGCCCAAACTGGGCTGTTTAGAGGCTCCCTCCACCATGAATTGGTCCAAACTGGGTTTTTTAGAGGCTCCCTCCACCATGAATTGGTCCAAACTGGGTTTTTTAGAGGCTCCCTCCACCATGAATTGGTCCAAACTGGGCTGGTTAGAGGCTCCCTCCACCATGAATTTCCCAAAACTTGGCTGTTTAGAGGCTCCCTCCACCATGAATTGGTCCAAACTGGTCTGGTTAGAGGCTCCCTCCACCATGAATTTCCCAAAACTTGGCTGTTTAGAGGCTCCCTCCACCATGAATTGGTCCAAACTGGGCTGGTTAGAGGCTCCCTCCACCATTAATTGGTCCAAACTGGGCTGGTTAGAGGCTCCCTCCACCATGAATTGGTCCAAACTGGGTTTTTTAGAGGCTCCCTCCACCATGAATTTGCCCAAACTGGGCTGTTTAGAGGCTCCCTCCATCATGAATTGGTCCAAACTGGGCTGGTTAGAGGCTCCCTCCACCATGAATTGGTCCAAACTGGGCTGGTTAGAGGCTCCCTCCACCATTAATTGGTCCAAACTGGGCTGGTTAGAGGCTCCCTCCACCATGAATTGGTCCAAACTGGGTTTTTTAGAGGCTCCCTCCACCATGAATTTGCCCAAACTGGGCTGTTTAGAGGCTCCCTCCACCATGAATTGGTCCAAACTGGGCTGGTTAGAGGCTCCCTCCACCATTAATTGGTCCAAACTGGGCTGGTTAGAGGCTCCCTCCACCATGAATTGGTCCAAACTGGGCTGGTTAGAGGCTCCCTCCACCATGAATTTGCCCAAACTGGGCTGTTTAGAGGCTCCCTCCACCATTAATTGGTCCAAACTGGGCTGGTTAGAGGCTCCCTCCACCATGAATTTGCCCAAACTGGGCTGTTTAGAGGCTCCCTCCACCATGAATTGGTCCAAACTGGGTTTTTTAGAGGCTCCCTCCACCATGAATTGGTCCAAACTGGGCTGGTTAGAGGCTCCCTCCACCATGAATTTCCCAAAACTTGGCTGTTTAGAGGCTCCCTCCACCATGAATTGGTCCAAACTGGGCTGGTTAGAGGCTCCCTCCACCATGAATTTCCCAAAACTTGGCTGTTTAGAGGCTCCCTCCACCATGAATTGGTCCAAACTGGGCTGGTTAGAGGCTCCCTCCACCATTAATTGGTCCAAACTGGGCTGGTTAGAGGCTCCCTCCACCATGAATTGGTCCAAACTGGGTTTTTTAGAGGCTCCCTCCACCATGAATTTGCCCAAACTGGGCTGTTTAGAGGCTCCCTCCACCATGAATTGGTCCAAACTGGGCTGGTTAGAGGCTCCCTCCACCATTAATTGGTCCAAACTGGGCTGGTTAGAGGCTCCCTCCACCATTAATTGGTCCAAACTGGGCTGGTTAGAGGCTCCCTCCACCATGAATTTGCCCAAACTGGGCTGGTTAGAGGCTCCCTCCACCATGAATTGGTCCAAACTGGGTTTTTTAGAGGCTCCCTCCACCATGAATTTGCCCAAACTGGGCTGGTTAGAGGCTCCCTCCACCATGAATTGGTCCAAACTGGGGTTTTTAGAGGCTCCCTCCACCATGAATTTGCCCAAACTGGGGTGTTTAGAGGCTCCCTCCACCATGAATTTGCCCAAACTCTGCTGGTTAGAGGCTCAATCCACCCTGATTTTCAAAACAAATGTTGGTGCCAACCTCAACTTACTACAAGGGCCAAATTCACTGCTGGTGACAAGCTCTCCTCACTGCAAGTGCCAAATACACATGTTTCAAGGTGTTTTCCTACTGTCAGAGAGGTGGTATTGAGTGTGTAAAGTGTGTAGTTGTTAGGCTGTGATGTTGGGGTAATAGAGGGTCTTTGGTGTGTTAGATGCCCCCAGACATGCTTCCCCTGCTGTCCCAGTGTCATTCCAGAGGTGTTGGCATCATTTCCTGGGGTGTCATAGTGGACTTGGTGACCCTCCAGACACGGATTTGGGTTTCCCCCTTAACGAGTATCTGTTCCCCATAGACTATAATGGGGTTCGAAACCCGTTCGAACACACGAACATTGAGCGGCTGTTCGAATCGAATTTCGAACCTCGAACATTTTAGTGTTCGCTCATCTCTATTAACGACATTATGTTATAGGAGATTGAACTAGAAGTAAGTGATATATACTTGTGAACAATACATTATATGGTGTTTAACTATTTAGGTTTATATCTTAAAAGGAACGTGCCGCCATATTTAATTATTTCTCTATCACTTTATCCTAATTTTAGATGTTTTATACTATTTTCTGAACATAAGTATGATGACAGCCATCTTGCTTGAACTTCTACTCTGCCTCTTAGCAGCATTTCGTGATATGCTTTACAGCAATCTCATGGCTGTAGGCAGCAATACTCAAGAAAGAGTTCTCCAGACATGCTCAATGCAGTGAGGGGGAAGGGTAGGGGTGTAGCTGTGACTTAATCTATTGTCAGTAGTGGATGCAATGAGTATTATCCATAGAGGTGTTATATACTTCTGTAATGTAAATTAGGTTACTGCTGCAAAGAAAACCCCCTATGGAATTGACAAGTATCAGGCTATTATTAGACTTAGTGGTCAGAATGGAAATTGCAGATATAGCACTTTTAAAAAATATAGTGGATTTTGCTTCTGCACAAAATATGTTAAAATTATATAATATATTCTACATAATAACAAGGTCACATAACTCACACTATGAAATACATAATTTAGTAACTTTCTCTACAAGCTGGCAGCCCATTGGCCTGTCCTGTGACCTCTCATGGATATCTGTGAAGCTCTCAATGTAACTGTTGAAATCCATCAATGAATCAGTAGCCGTTAGACTCATTCAGAAGACATCTACCCATTTGTGAAAATCTATACCTATTTGTGAACATTTTTGTAATATACTTTATTAGCCTATCTAACTTCCTTTGAATAGAAAACAGGCAGTAAAGTTCCCATTAGCAATGCTCTAACCAACAAGTAGACTCTGTTCATACTCAATGTAGCCTGTAGAGCTGAAGCATTTACAAGAGGAGATAGTCACTTCAAATGGCTGTACCTCTGGTTTACTGCAATCACCTATGAAATCTCAGTTTTCTTCTGTTACCACAACCCTTTTTCTAGGTGGTATAACACCAGAGATACAGCCATTTGAAGTGACTAACTCCCCTCTGGTAAATGCTACAGCTCTATATATTCTCAATACAAATTTGTATGGCCTTTCTCTAGTTACAGTTTAGTTAGAGGGCTGCTAAGGCTGTCACTGCCTGTTTTCTATTAAAAAAGAAGTTAGGTTAATAAAGTATATTACAAAAATGATCAACAAATACTGCTCAGCACAAAAAAAAAAATGGGAGTTACACTTTATTCAAAAAATAATATGTACCACAATATAGTGCCACTAAAAAAATTATCAAAAGTAGAAGACAGGTGGTTTAAAAAAGTAAAGTGCAGAAGAGCCTCAAGAATGGTGAATCTTGGCTGCGAGAAATCGCTTAGGATGAAAGGCACATTCGCATCGTGCTCACCCTTCTGGCCAGCAAATATCAAGGATTTTCACAATGCAGGTCAGATGTCTGGACCATTATGACACAGTATATAGCCCTATTTATATTATCTTTGAGGGGTGAACAATAAATTATCTCCTTGAATATGAAGTAAAATTTTTCTGAGAAAATTGAAATTTCTACATTACAATGTAATCCCCAACACATGTATTCCATTGACCTCCAGTGACTGGATGTCCTCAGAATAGAAGGAGACCTCTTGATGATGCAGGCACCCTTTTACCGCCTATTTGACTGCACTGTCTTCAAGAAAGTTTCTTCAGGTTACGAAAGAAGAAGTAATGAGCGGGAGCCATGTCTGGACTGTAGGGTGGATGGTTAAGCTCCATGAAGCCACATTCCCTGATGCGAGCTTGTGATTTGTGAGACTTGTGAGCTGGTGCATTGTCGTGAACAACAACATACCTGCCGACAACTTCATATGATGTAAGAAATATTTTTTTTAAAGGGATTCTACCATTAAAACCTCTTTTTTTGTGGATAAGACGTCGGAATAGTTTTTAGAAAGGCAATTCGTCTCATACCTTTAGATGTGATCTCCGTTGCGCCGTTCCTTAGAAATAATAGTTTTTACCGGTATGCAAAGTAGTTCTCTCACAGCGATGGGGGCGGGCCCCAATGCTGAAAATGCGATGGGGGCGTCCCCACTGCTGCTCGAGAACACGATCCTGCGACGCCTCTATCTTCGGCTGGATCCTCTCCTTCTCTGTCGTCTTCCTCCTCGGTCACCTCCGACGCCTGCGCAGTCGGTTCTGCCAGTGAGACACCAGAAGAGCCGAGTGCGAATGCCGGCCGGCGGCCATTTTTGGGAGGCCGCTCCTGCATTGAACTATAAGAGCAAGAGCGGCCTCCCATGTATTAATGTTAAACAGATTTCCGGTGGCTGGGGCGCATTTGCGTCTCATCAGTACATTGGCGCTGTACTTCCTGGCGGGTTTTGCAATGGACATGCGCAGTAAGGGAACTACGGATACCAATGGCAATATACTGTAATAACTGAATGGTATGTTTGATTGTACTTACATGTGATATACTAAATGAATCACTGTATTGACAATATTTGCAGATGTTTATTTTGTGTGATATTTGTCCTTTTTCGAACTTTTTGTAAGGGTGTGATGACGTCACGAAGGGGTGGATTCTGTTTCCCCTTATTTTATCAATATATACCCAGCATGTGCTATGTATTTCTTATGCTATCCTTATGTACACCTGATGAAGAAACAAGCTATAGGTTTCGAAACGCGTTGTGTGTGAAAGGCTTTATTAAAGATTTGTGACAAGACCACGGTTGGTAAGCATGGATCTTTTTGTCTTCTCTACATTTACTTTGTGTGGTTTGGACTGGTCATATTTTCTGAGACTTCTTACACATTTCTTACATGTATCTTGATTTACTTGTGCCACGCGGCGCTTTTGTTTTGTGCTTTTTTCAAAATAGGTGAAAGATATGGGCTGGGCGAGCACCACAATGCCAGCAGGAGTCTGGGATAGACCTGTCAAAGGAGTGGAGAAGAGCCGGCGTGTGCTACCAATGCATCAGCATTTTGAAAAAATTCTCTTTATGAACAACACAATTCGAGGACTTAGGCCCTCTATCTCAGATGAGGGACCAGTCAGCATCCGAGATGGGTTGGCCCAAATAAGTTTCCCACCGAGACATGTAAGGATGCTTGGGCAAGACCTCAGGGGTGGGGTCCGATAGGATGCGGTATATGTCCGAAACTAACCCCGCGTACCAGTACCAGCCTTGCAAAGCCGTTCAAACATCGTAGGGGTGGGCGCAACTGTCCCCCAAAGAACTGATGATGCATAGTGGGAATTATGGGCATATGTGAACTCGCTAGACCCAGGGAGGTCAAACCTAGACCGGAGTTCAGCAAATGACAAGAGTGTCGGGATCGATAGTCAATAATATCAGCTAACCGAAAGAGGCCAGCCTTCAGCCATGGTCCAGCCATGGGACCAGTGAGCCCAGGTGAAAAATGAGGGTGCAGGAGAAATGCAGTCATAGAGGAGTTAGAGGAGGAGATAGGGAAACGAGCCAAAAAGGTGCGCCAGACATCCCTAGTGAGCGCCATAGGGCCCAGGAGGTCAGTACCAGGAGGTGAGTGTTGAGCGGACCAAATCAATGAGCTAGGGTGGTGCAGGGTCAACCACAACTTCTCAATCTCCATCCACTTAGAGTATGCATGGCGAGTAGACCAAGCTGGGATCCTACGTAATTGGGCAGCCCAATAATACAATACTAGGTTTGGAAAAGAAAGGCCGCCTTGAGATCTAGGGGTCATCAAGAGCTGACGTGAATGCCTGTGTCTCCCTCCGGCCCACACAAAACGAAAAAGTGAGCTCTGAGGCAGGCTGCAGGCACTGGTCGGATGGTCCCGGGACCCAGATGAGGGAGTGAGAGCGGCTGGGAAGCTTCACCAGGCGGCCGGAAGGCAGAGGCAGTGTCTGAGTGGAGGTAGGCCGTAATGCCAAGATGGTGGCCGGGATGACCACCGGAGGAGGCCGCAGAAGGAGCCGGTGCTGTGGATGGCCAGGAGAGACTCCAGACCCACAAAAAAGGTATAGTCGGGCTGGGGAAAGGCCTCCGCGGTCTGTCAGGCCAGGTGAAGTGCAGGATGGCTGAGATTCCCGTCGGTTTACTTTACCGCTATGCAGAGCTCAGGAGAAACACGTCCTGTTGCTCTGCGCGCTAGCCATGTCCCCCCCACTCATATCTTTTACATGTTCACTATTCATGATTGTGTGTCTCAAGATGTGATGCATTTGCAGTTGGTCATAAGAGGGGCTTGAACATCAGCTTTAGTGCTCATTCACACAGAGTTTTTGGCTGTGGATTTTGACACGGAATCTGCCTCAAAATCTGCTGCCAAAAATAGCTCCCGTTGACTTCAATAGGACCCACTCGCTTCTTTTTCTTCTAGCTAGTAGCGGAAAAAAAGAAGCGACATGCCCCTTCCTCCCGCGGATTCTGCAGCTGACTCAGCCGCAGCATCCGCAGTGTGAGACTCGCTTGCGATTAGGCCCATTCATGCCGTGATGCCATACTGGTGCACTGCACTGGCATCCCGTCGCAGCTAGCCTTGCGGAATGTTCACACACAGAATGCAAATCCCGCCGTGTGAACATACCCTTATCCTCCTAACGGGGGACTACAAAGCATATAACCTATGGCTCCTAATGGAGTGCTAACACAGGCAATGGACAGAAGAGCGGTGCTAAGGGTCAGAGAAATGTTTGGGGTGCCTTGTGATGTACTAGATCCTTATATAATTTTTTTTTTTTCTTTGAGGCCTTGGCTTTCAATTATAAAAAAAATAGTATTGCTGAAAGTGCATGAGAGACAATGAGAGACAATGCTTACTGGTCTCACATTTCTTGTGTCCTCCTTGAGTTCTGAATCCTCTCGTGAAGCCACATAGTGACTGTGCTACTTGGTTGTATCCCAGAAATCTATTAAGTACATATAGAATCATAGCAGTTGATGTGAGAACAGATCATGAGTGGACGCATAAATATGTTAAAAAACAAGCCTGGGGTAAATGTGGTAAATGAGCACCACAATGTACTTAGATTGTATTATGTCACATGTTTTGTTTCAAATGGGTTATCCATAAAGATAGGTCATCAATATTAAATCTGTGAGTAGTATTAGTAATAGTAGTAGTAATAACTAGAGATGAGCGAACAGTGTTCTATCGAACTCATGTTCGATCGGATATTAGGCTGTTCGGCATGTTCGAATCGAATCGAACACCGCGTGGTAAAGTGCGCCATTACTCGATTCCCCTCCCACCTTCCCTGGCGCCTTTTTTGCTCCAATAAGGGTAGGTGGGACAGGAACTACGACACCGGTGACGTTGAGAAAAGTAGGCAAAACCCATTGGCTGCCGAAAACATGTGACCTCTAATTTAAAAGAACAGCGCCGCCCAGGTTCGCGTCATTCTGACCTTGCAATTCACCGAGGACGGAGGTTTCCGTCCAGCTAGCTAGGGCTTAGATTCTGGGTAGGCAGGGACAGGCTAGGATAGGAAGGAGAAGACAACCAACAGCTCTTATAAGAGCTAAATTCCAGGGAGAAGCTTGTCAGTGTAACGTGGCACTGACGGGCTCAATCGCCGCAACCCAGCTTTCCCAGGATCCTGAATGGAATACACTGTCAGTGTATTCCCGTATACCCGATATATACCCCGATACCCGTTCCAACGGTGTGCCCCCCCACCTTCACCCCAGAAATACCCTGCAAGTCCCCTAGCAATAGAATTGGGGCTATATACACCCACAATTTTTACTACTGGTATACAGTGCCATTGTCTGACTGGGAATTCAAAGAATATATTGGGGTTATAAATACCCTCATTTCTTGCTACTGCCATATAGTGCCAGTTTCTGACTGGTAATTCAAAGAATATATTGGGGTTACGTGCACCCACAATTTTTACTACTGGTATACAGTGCCATTGTCTGACTGGGAATTCAAAGAATATATTGGGAATACAAATACCCTCATTTCTTGCTACTGCCATATAGTGCCAGTGTCTGACTGGGAATTCAAAGAATATATTGGGATTACGTGCACCCACAATTTTTACTACTGGTATACAGTGCCATTGTCTGACTGGGAATTCAAAGAATATATTGGGAATACAAATACCCTCATTTCTTGCTACTGCCATATAGTGCCAGTGTCTGACTGGGAATTCAAAGAATATATTGGGATTACGTGCACCCACAATTTTTACTACTGGTATACAGTGCCATTGTCTGACTGGGAATTCAAAGAATATATTGGGAATACAAATACCCTCATTTCTTGCTACTGCCATATAGTGCCAGTTTCTGACTGGTAATTCAAAGAATATATTGTGGTTACGTGCACCCACAATTTTTACTACTGGTATACAGTGCCATTGTCTGACTGGGAATTCAAAGAATATATTGGGAATACAAATACCCTCATTTCTTGCTACTGCCATATAGTGCCAGTGTCTGACTGGGAATTCAAAGAATATATTGGGAATACAAATACCCTCATTTCTTGCTACTGCCATATAGTGCCAGTGTCTGACTGGGAATTCAAAGAATATATTGAGATTACGTGCACCCACAATTTTTACTACTGGTATACAGTGCCATTGTCTGACTGGGAATTCAAAGAATATATTGGGAATACAAATACCCTCATTTCTTGCTACTGCCATATAGTGCCAGTTTCTGACTGGTAATTCAAAGAATATATTGTGGTTACGTGCACCCACAATTTTTACTACTGGTATACAGTGCCATTGTCTGACTGGGAATTCAAAGAATATATTGGGAATACAAATACCCACATTTCTTGCTACTGCCATATAGTGCCAGTGTCTGACTGGGAATTCAAAGAATATATTGGGGTTACGTGCACCCACAATTTTTACTACTGGTATACAGTGCCATTGTCTGATTGGGAATTCAAAGAATATATTGGGGTTATAAATACCCTCATTTCTTGCTACTGCCATATAGTGCCAGTTTCTGACTGGTAATTCAAAGAATATATTGTGGTTACGTGCACCCACAATTTTTACTACTGGTATACAGTGCCATTGTCTGACTGGGAATTCAAAGAATATATTGGGAATACAAATGCCCTCATTTCTTGCTACTGCCATATAGTGCCAGTTTCTGACTGGTAATTCAAAGAATATATTGTGGTTACGTGCACCCACAATTTTTACTACTGGTATACAGTGCCATTGTCTGACTGGGAATTCAAAGAATATATTGGGAATACAAATACCCTCATTTCTTGCTACTGCCATATAGTACCAGTGTCTGACTGGGAATTCAAAGAATATATTGGGGTTACGTGCACCCACAATTTTTACTACTGGTATACAGTGCCATTGTCTGACTGGGAATTCAAAGAATATATTGGGAATACAAATACCCTCATTTCTTGCTACTGCCATATAGTGCCAGTTTCTGACTGGTAATTCAAAGAATATATTGTGGTTACGTGCACCCACAATTTTTACTACTGGTATACAGTGCCATTGTCTGACTGAGAATTCAAAGAATATATTGGGAATACAAATACCCTCATTTCTTGCTACTGCCATATAGTGCCAGTGTCTGACTGGGAATTCAAAGAATATATTGGGGTTACGTGCACCCACAATTTTTACTACTGGTATACAGTGCCATTGTCTGACTGGGAATTCAAAGAATATATTGGGAATACAAATACCCTCATTTCTTGCTACTGCCATATAGTGCCAGTTTCTGACTGGTAATTCAAAGAATATATTGGGGTTACGTGCACCCACAATTTTTACTACTGGTATACAGTGCCATTGTCTGACTGGGAATTCAAAGAATATATTGGGAATACAAATACCCTCATTTCTTGCTACTGCCATATAGTGCCAGTGTCTGACTGGGAATTCAAAGAATATATTGGGGTTACGTGCACCCACAATTTTTACTACTGGTATACAGTGCCAATTTCTAACTAGGAATTCAAAATGCGCAAGGCTCCCGGAAAGGGACGTGGACGAGGCCGTGGGCGAGGTCGGGGGAATGGTTCTGGGGAGCAAGGTAGCAGTGAAGCCACAGGGCGTCCCGTGCCTACTCCTGTGGGGCAGCAAGCATTGCGCCACTCCACAGTGCCAGGGTTGCTTGCCACATTAACTAAACTGCAGGGTACAAACCTTAGTAGGCCCGAGAACCAGGAACAGGTCTTGCAATGGCTGTCAGAGAACGCTTACAGCACATTGTCCAGCAGCCAGTCAGACTCTGCCTCCTCTCCTCCTATTACCCAACAGTCTTGTCTTCCTTCCTCCCAAAATTCCGAAGCTTTACAGAACAATAACCCAAACTGTCCCTGCTCCCCAGAGCTGTTCTCCGCTCCTTTCATTGTCCCTCAACCTGCCTCTCCACGTCACGATTCCACGAACCTAACAGAGGAGCATCTGTGTCCAGATGCTCAAACAATAGAGTCTCCTCCATCTCCGTTCGATTTGGTGGTGGATGACCAGCAACCCACCCTCATCGACGATGATGTGACGCAGTTGCCGTCAGGGCATCCAGTTGACCGGCGCATTGTGCGGGAGGAGGAGATGAGACAGGAGTTGGAAGAGGAAGTGGTGGATGATGAGGACACTGACCCGACCTGGACAGGGGGGATGTCAAGCGGGGAAAGTAGTGTGGATGTTGAGGCAGGTGCAGCACCAAAAAGGGTAGCTAGAGGCAGAGGCAGAGGTCAGCAGCTTAGGCGAAGCCAGGCCACACCCGGAATCTCCCAAGATGTTCCAGTTCGTACCCAGCCCCGAAAAACTCCCACCTCGAGGGCACGTTTCTCGAAGGTGTGGAGTTTTTTCAAGGAATGCGCCGAGGACAGATATAGTGTTGTCTGCACAATTTGCCTCTCGAAATTGATTAGGGGCTCTGAGAAGAGCAACCTGTCCACCACTTCAATGCGCCGTCATTTGGAATCCAAGCACTGGAATCAGTGGCAGGCAGCAACGGCAGGACAAAGGCCGCCTGCCGTTCACGCCACTGCCACTGCCTCTGCCACTGCCTCTGCCTCTGCCACTGCCACTGCTGACTGTGCTGGCGATGCACTCCAGAGGACGAGCCAGGACACCACTTCATCTGCCTCCGCCACTTTGTTGACTTCTACCTCATCCTCCCCTGGTCCTGTCTTATCTCCTTCTCCTGCACCATCAAAGGCACCATCAGGCGTTTCTTTACAACAACCCACCATCTCTCAGACATTGGATCGGCGGCAGAAATACACTGCTAACCACCCACACGCGCAAGCCTTGAACGCCAACATCGCTAAACTGCTGGCCCAGGAGATGTTGGCGTTCCGGCTTGTTGAAACTCCCGCCTTCCTGGACCTGATGGCAACTGCGGCACCTCGCTATGCTGTCCCTAGCCGTCACTACTTCTCCCGGTGTGCCGTCCCCGCCTTGCACCAGCACGTGTCACTCAACATCAGGCGGGCCCTTAGTTCCGCGCTTTGCACAAAGGTCCACTTGACCACCGACGCGTGGACAAGTGCATGCGGACAGGGACGCTACATTTCACTGACGGCACACTGGGTGAATGTAGTTGAGGCTGGGACTGCTTCCCAAACTGGCCCGGTTTACCTCGTCTCCCCGCCTAACATTCCTGGCAGGGACACGAGAAGAACACCCCCCTCCTCCTCCTCCTCTACCGCCTCCTCCTCCGCCACCGCCTCCTCCTCCGCCACCGCCTCCTCCTCCGCTGTTAGATTGACCCCAGCTACGAGTTGGAAACGTTGCAGCACTGGCGTTGGTAGACGTCAGCAGGCTGTGCTGAAGCTGATCAGCTTGGGGGACAGACAGCACACTGCCTCCGAGGTGAGGGATGCCCTCCTCGATGAGACGGCAATATGGTTTGAGCCGCTGCACCTGGGCCCAGGCATGGTCGTTTGTGATAACGGCCGGAACCTGGTAGCAGCTCTGGAGCTTGCCGGACTCCAACATGTTCCATGCCTGGCCCACGTCTTCAACCTAGTGCTGCAACGTTTCCTAAAGAGCTACCCCAATGTTCCAGAGCTACTGGTGAAAGTGCGGCGCATGTGCGCCCACTTTCGCAAGTCGACAGTAGCCGCTGCTAGCTTAAAATCTCTCCAGCAACGCCTGCATGTGCCACAACACCGGCTTTTGTGCGACGTCCCCACACGCTGGAACTCAACGTTTCAGATGTTGAATAGAGTGGTTGAGCAGCAGAGACCTTTGATGGAATACCAGCTACAAAACCCTAGGGTGCCACAAAGTCAGCTGCCTCAGTTTCACATCCATGAGTGGCCATGGATGAGAGACCTTTGTGACATCCTACGGGTCTTTGAGGAGTCCACAAGGAGGGTGAGCTCTGAGGATGCGATGGTGAGCCTTACAATCCCGCTCTTGTGTGTTCTGAAAGAATCCCTGATTGACATCAGGGATAACTCAGATCACACAGAGGAGTTAGGGATAGCATCCGATCCGTCACAGCTGGAGAGTAGGTCCACACATCTGTCCGCTTCACTGCGTTTAATGGAGGAGGAGGAGGAGGAGGAGGAGGAGGAGGAAGAAGAGTTGTCCGATGATGTGATGGTGATACAGGAGGCTTCCGGGCAACTTCGAATCGTCCCATTGTTGCAGCGCGGATGGGTAGACATGGAGGATGAGGAGGAAATGGAGATTGAACTTTCCGGTGGGGCCAGAGGAGTCATGCCAACTAACACTGTGGCAGACATGGCTGAGTTCATGTTGGGGTGCTTTACAACCGACAAGCGTATTGTCAAAATCATGGAGGACAACCAGTACTGGATCTTTGCTATCCTTGACCCCCGGTATAAAAACAACATCTCGTCTTTTATTCCGGTAGAGGGGAGGGCCAATCGCATCAATGCTTGCCACAGGCAATTGGTGCAGAATATGATGGAGATGTTTCCAGCATGTGACGTTGGCGGCAGGGAGGGCAGTTCCTCCAGTAGGCAACCAAGTTCTCACCGGTCCACACAAACGAGGGGCACACTGTCTAAGGTCTGGGACACCTTGATGGCACCCCCTCGCCAAAGTGCCGCCACGGAGGGTCCTAGTGTCACCAGGCGTGAGAAGTATAGGCGCATGTTGCGGGAATACCTTTCCGACCACAGCCCTGTCCTCTCCGACCCCTCTGCGCCCTACACGTATTGGGTGTCGAAGTTGGACCTGTGGCTTGAACTTGCCCTATATGCCTTGGAGGTGCTGTCCTGTCCTGCCGCCAGCGTCCTATCTGAGAGGGTGTTCAGTGCAGCCGGTGGCATCATCACTGACAAGCGCACCCGTCTGTCAGCTGAGAGTGCCGACCGGCTCACTTTGATAAAAATGAACCACCACTGGGTAGAGCCGTCATTTTTGTGCCCACCTGTGTAAAGCACCCCAACATGAAACTCCATGTCTGTACTCAACCTCTCCAATTCCTCCGCATCCTCATACTCATCCACCATAAGCGTTGCACAATTCTGCTAATACTAGGCTCCCTCCACCCTGATTTCCCCCAACTCTGCTGGTTAGAGGCTCCCTCCACCCTGATTTCCACCAACTCTGCTGGTTAGAGGCTCCCTCCACCATGAATTTGCCCAAACTGGGCTGTTTAGAGGCTCCCTCCACCATGAATTGGTCCAAACTGGGGTTTTTAGAGGCTCCCTCCACCATGAATTGGTCCAAACTGGGCTGTTTAGCGGCTCCCTCCACCATTAATTGGTCCAAACTTGGCTGTTTAGAGGCTCCCTCCACCATTAATTGGTCCAAACTGGGCTGTTTAGAGGCTCCCTCCACCATGAATTTGCCCAAACTGGGCTGGTTAGAGGCTCCCTCCACCATTAATTGGTCCAAACTGGGCTGTTTAGAGGCTCCCTCCACCATGAATTTGCCCAAACTGGGCTGTTTAGAGTCTCCCTCCACCATGAATTTGCCCAAACTGGGCTGTTTAGAGGCTCCCTCCACCATGAATTTGCCCAAACTGGGCTGGTTAGAGGCTCCCTCCACCATGAATTGGTCCAAACTGGGTTTTTTAGAGGCTCCCTCCACCATGAATTTGCCCAAACTGGGCTGGTTAGAGGCTCCCTCCACCATGAATTGGTCCAAACTGGGCTGTTTAGAGGCTCCCTCCACCATGAATTTGCCCAAACTGGGCTGGTTAGAGGCTCCCTCCACCATGAATTGGTCCAAACTGGGGTTTTTAGAGGCTCCCTCCACCATGAATTGGTCCAAACTTGGCTGTTTAGAGGCTCCCTCCACCATTAATTGGTCCAAACTGGGCTGGTTAGAGGCTCCCTCCACCATGAATCGGTCCAAACTGGGTTTTTTAGAGGCTCCCTCCACCATGAATTGGTCCAAACTGGGGTTTTTAGAGTCTCCCTCCACCATGAATTGGTCCAAACTGGGCTGTTTAGCGGCTCCCTCCACCATTAATTGGTCCAAACTGGGCTGGTTAGAGGCTCCCTCCACCATGAATGTGCCCAAACTGGGCTGTTTAGAGGCTCCCTCCACCATGAATTTGCCCAAACTGGGCTGGTTAGAGGCTCCCTCCACCATGAATTGGTCCAAACTGGGGTTTTTAGAGGCTCCCTCCACCATGAATTGGTCCAAACTTGGCTGTTTAGAGGCTCCCTCCACCATTAATTGGTCCAAACTGGGCTGGTTAGAGGCTCCCTCCACCATGAATTTGCCCAAACTGGGCTGGTTAGAGGCTCCCTCCACCATGAATTGGTCCAAACTGGGGTTTTTAGAGGCTCCCTCCACCATGAATTGGTCCAAACTTGGCTGTTTAGAGGCTCCCTCCACCATTAATTGGTCCAAACTGGGCTGGTTAGAGGCTCCCTCCACCATGAATTGGTCCAAACTGGGTTTTTTAGAGGCTCCCTCCACCATGAATTTGCCCAAACTGGGCTGTTTAGAGGCTCCCTCCACCATGAATTGGTCCAAACTGGGCTGGTTAGAGGCTCCCTCCACCATGAATTTCCCAAAACTTGGCTGTTTAGAGGCTCCCTCCACCATGAATTGGTCCAAACTGGGCTGGTTAGAGGCTCCCTCCACCATGAATTTGCCCAAACTGGGCTGTTTAGAGGCTCCCTCCACCATGAATTGGTCCAAACTGGGTTTTTTAGAGGCTCCCTCCACCATGAATTGGTCCAAACTGGGCTGTTTAGAGGCTCCCTCCACCATGAATTTGCCCAAACTGGGCTGGTTAGAGGCTCCCTCCACCATGAATTGGTCCAAACTGGGCTGGTTAGAGGCTCCCTCCACCATGAATTTGCCCAAACTGGGCTGTTTAGAGGCTCCCTCCACCATGAATTGGTCCAAACTGGGTTTTTTAGAGGCTCCCTCCACCATGAATTGGTCCAAACTGGGCTGTTTAGAGGCTCCCTCCACCATGAATTTGCCCAAACTGGGCTGGTTAGAGGCTCCCTCCACCATTAATTGGTCCAAACTGGGCTGGTTAGAGGCTCCCTCCACCATGAATTTGCCCAAACTGGGCTGTTTAGAGGCTCCCTCCACCATGAATTTGCCCAAACTGGGCTGTTTAGAGGCTCCCTCCACCATGAATTTGCCCAAACTGGGCTGGTTAGAGGCTCCCTCCACCATGAATTGGTCCAAACTGGGTTTTTTAGAGGCTCCCTCCACCATGAATTTGCCCAAACTGGGCTGGTTAGAGGCTCCCTCCACCATGAATTGGTCCAAACTGGGTTTTTTAGAGGCTCCCTCCACCATGAATTTGCCCAAACTGGGCTGGTTAGAGGCTCCCTCCACCATGAATTGGTCCAAACTGGGTTTTTTAGAGGCTCCCTCCACCATGAATTTGCCCACACTGGGCTGGTTAGAGGCTCCCTCCACCATGAATTGGTCCAAACTGGGGTTTTTAGAGGCTCCCTCCACCATGAATTTGCCCAAACTGGGGTGTTTAGAGGCTCCCTCCACCATGAATTTGCCCAAACTCTGCTGGTTAGAGGCTCAATCCACCCTGATTTTCAAAACAAATGTTGGTGCCAACCTCAACTTACTACAAGGGCCAAATTCACTGCTGGTGACAAGCTCTCCTCACTGCAAGTGCCAAATACACATGTTTCAAGGTGTTTTCCTACTGTCAGAGAGGTGGTATTGAGTGTGTAAAGTGTGTAGTTGTTAGGCTGTGATGTTGGGGTAATAGAGGGTCTTTGGTGTGTTAGATGCCCCCAGACATGCTTCCCCTGCTGTCCCAGTGTCATTCCAGAGGTGTTGGCATCATTTCCTGGGGTGTCATAGTGGACTTGGTGACCCTCCAGACACGGATTTGGGTTTCCCCCTTAACGAGTATCTGTTCCCCATAGACTATAATGGGGTTCGAAACCCGTTCGAACACACGAACATTGAGCGGCTGTTCGAATCGAATTTCGAACCTCGAACATTTTAGTGTTCGCTCATCTCTAGTAATAACAGTAGTAGTAGTGTAATAGTAGTAATAGCAGTAATAAATGTAGTGTAATAGTAATAGGAGTAGTAGTAATAGTAGTAGTAATAATAGTGTAATAGTAGTAATTAGAGATGAGCGAACACTAAAGTGTCCGAGGTTCGAAATCCGATTCGAACAGCCGCACACTGTTCGACTGTTTGAACGGATTTCGAACCCCATTATAGTCTATGGGGGGGAAATGCTCATTTCAGGGGTAGGCAACATTCGATAAAATCATACTTACCAAGTCCACGAGTGACGGTTGGGCTGGATTCTGCTTGAAGTCTTCTCCCAGCGCAGGGTCCCCGCGTCCTCTTCCAGGTGGAATTCACTCTGCCTAGGCATCCGGCCTAGGCAGGGCCGACTGCGCATGCAGCTCTGCACAGGCCCGACGCCACATGCACACAGTATTATACCCCATAGTGAACCCTGCACACAGTATTATACCCCATAGTGGCCGCTGCCAGGATCGGTAAGTAAATATGGCCTGTTACCATGTGGAGTAACTCCAGCCAGTAACGGCCTATCAAAAAAAAAAAAAAACGCAGCAGAAATTGAAAATGTCAATTTTAGTGTGACACTGAAAATTTTACTTTAGCATAAGCAATAATTTAACATATTTTCTGCGAGCGAAGCCGTGGGTATTCTACTAGTAGTAGACAGTGCCGCACCTCCCATGAGGCGACCTGAAGCAAGCGCTTCAGGCGGCACTATGCCAGGGCCTCAGGGAGGGCGGCATTTTTGCTAACCTAAGCCAGTCCAGGACAAGCTGTCCTGGACTGGCTTATCACCGAGCGGTGGTTTGGGGAGGCCGCTGGAGCAGCGTAGCTCCAGCAGCCTCCCCTCACGCTCAGGCAGAGAGCAGGTCATCTCCGGGCCTACTCTCTGCCGGCGAACGGGACTAAGCCCCGTCCCCTTCGCTCGGCCACTCCCCCGATCCACCTGGCCACGCCCCCGATCCGCCCCCTCCTCCCGGCGGGGGGGGGGGCGGCTTTCTGCAGTTAGCCTCGGGCGGCGAAAGGAGCAGGCTCACCCCTGGTAGTAGATACAGTGGGGCAAAAAAGTATTTAGTCAGTCACCAATAGTGCAAGTTCCACCACTTAAAAAGATGAGAGGCATCTGTAATTTACATCATAGGTAGACCTCAACTATGAGAGACAAAATGAGAAAACAAATCCAGAAAATCACATTGTCTGATTTTGTAAGAATTTATTTGCAAATTATGGTGGAAAATAAGTATTTGGTCACCAACAAACAATCCAGATTTCTGGCTCTCACAGACCTGTAACTTCTTCTTTAAGAGTCTCCTCTTTCCTCCACTCATTACCTGTAGTAATGGCACCTGTTTAAACTTGTTATCAGTATAAAAAGACACCTTCTTTTCCCCAAAAATTTTGGGGGAAAAGAAGGGTGCGTCTTATAGTCTGAATGTGCCTGGCCTGGCACCCGCCATAATAGAGAGGCGGATGCCGGGGAGGGATAGACGCCGGGGCCTGAGACATCGCTACGATCCTCTGCCCTGCCTGAAGCCAGCAGCGGGAGGAGTGATGCTATTCCGCTCCTCCGTCCCCCCGCCGCTGGCTTCAGGCAGGGCAGAGGATCGTAGCGATGTCTCAGGCCCCGGCGTCTATCCCTCCCCGGCATCCGCCTCTCTAGTACAGCGGATGCCGGGTCTGCAGTCTGTCAGCGGCCTCTTCTCCCTCGGGGCCGGTCCCCACCGGCCCCGTACCTGTAAAGTTGCAGGCCGGCTCCTGCGCGGCGATATCGCAGGAGCCGACCTGTCCGGGTGACAGCCGGGAGCCTAATGAGGCTCCCAGGCCTGTCACTGCTATATTAGTATTGCGGCTGGTCTCTATGACCAGCCGTAATACTAATAGACAGAATGTCCCATAGACGGCAATACACTTGTATTGCCGTCTATGGGACTTGCAATCAAGTGACCGCAGGTTCAAGCCCCGGGGGGGGGAATAAAATAGTAAAAAAAAAAAAAAAACCTTTAAAAATATGAAAAATAAAAGTTCTAAATCACCTCCTGTCCCTAGAATATATATATAAAAGTAGAAAATCATATGTCATAAACCACCGGGTTTTTTTTTCAATACAAGGTGATCTAAGCAATAGATATTCCCCAAAATGGTATAACTAAAAAGTACTTCTGGCCCCGCAAAGAAACAAAACACTATGCATCCCCGTACAGCTGCAGGGTCACCTGTCAATGTGGCCTTGCAGCTGTTGCAAAACTACAACTCCCATTATATTAAATATTTTACCATTTTTTGCTTCAAATTTTTTTTCCCCTATTTTCCTCCTCTAAAACCTAGGTGTGTCTTATAGTCCGAAAAATACGGTATACGAGTTTTCAGAAGTTTATCTATACATAATTTTTGTATACTTATTGTATGTGTGTGACACACACCCAGGGTATTTTCTATGGATAACATTTACTTATGCTGTATGAATAATCTATCTTACATTTAATAGTTAAAAGAGTTGTACCACGTTTTCAGCAGGATAGGTAAGAAGGGTCTATTGGTGGTGGTCAAACCCCACTAATCACTAGAACGGGGGCCCTGTGTTCCCTTTATGAATGAAGTGGCAAGCTGCGCATGCGCACTACTGCTCCATTCATCCATATGTGACTGCTGATGATAGGTGAGTGCTATACAGTATCCGGCTTCTCTTTGGCAGTCCCATAAAGGACACGATGGCTCACTTTCTTATCTTACCAGGTCATTCATGCAGAGAGCACAGGACCCCATTTTCGTGACTGGTGAGGGTCCTAGCAGTCAGATCCCCACAGTCTCAGTTAAAAAGTCTAATATCATGATGCGGATTTAATTGCCAAATTAGTATTTCTATTCCAAAAGGAACAGATTCCCAGCTATGGACAGCACTGTTTTGACCTATTGAGCCTCCTCAGCATAGCGCAGGGATACTGATTTGGCAGAATGAGAGACCAGAATCCCTAGTGGAGCAGAAATGACTTGTAAGTCTCCGTACTGCCTATGTAAGCACACATTCTCCCTGATGTGGATGGGTTATACATTGAAAACTTGGTGTAAATCCTTTAGAACAAAAATTCAGTATACAACTACAGCACCAGACTACAGTCATGGCCAAAAGTTTTGAGACTGATACAAATATTAATTTTTACAAAGTCTACTGCTTCAGTTTTTCTAATGGCAATTTGCATATACTCCAGAATGTTATAAAGCGTGGTCAGCTTAACAGCAATTACTTGAAAATTCAATATTTGCCTAGAAAATGAACTTTATCCCCCAAAACACATTTCAACATCATTGCAGCCCTGCCTTAAAAGGACCAGCTAACATCGTTTCAGTGATTGCTCCATTAACACGGGTGTGGGTGTTGATGAGGACAGGGCTGGAGATCAATCTGTCATGATTAACCACTTCCGGACCGCCCATAGACTATATACGTCCGGGAAGTGGTTGTCTAGTTCTGCCAGGACGTACCTGTACGTCCACCAGAACACAGCAGCTGCACGGAGATCGTGTAGCTGCTTTCACTAGGAGCCGGCTGTAACTTCAGCCGGAGCTCCTAGAGAGAAGACAGGGCAGATTTATTACCTCCTCTGCTATCTCGATCGCTGTGTATACAGCGCTGTATACACAGCTATGGACGCAGCCATAAATCAGCTGCCCTCTGACCCAGCAGACACGTGATCCGCCGGGCTCAGTGTCCTGCCAGAGCTGCTGGGTCCTACAGGACTCAGATCAGCTCTGCATACTGTGTATAGCAGCGTGCAGGAGGCTGGATTCCTCCTATAACTGAGGTTAAATGTAGCAGCCCCAGTTATAGGAGAAATCAGCCTCAAGTACAAAAAAAAAAGTGATCAGATGTCCCCAAAGGTCTCTGATTACCTTATGGGGACACAATCTGGAAAAAAAATAAAATACAAATATAATAAAAAAGTTTTAAAAACAATGTAAATAAAATAATAATAAAAAATAAATAAATAATACGCTAATAAAACACCGTTATTAAAGGTTATAGCCCCGCCCCCGACGACACCATACAAAATAAAAATTACCGTAACGGAGAGGAAAAACTATATTATAAAGTTTTTCAGTGACACTTTGTGTTATTAAATAAAAAAAAAATTATAAATTGAAAACCAGACACAATTTCCCTCCTATTTTGTTTATATTTTCCTGGATATAAAAAAAATTAAAACACATTTGAAAATAAAAATAACATAAAAATAAAGCCCTATGTGTCCCCAAAAAAAGACGCAAAAATTTGTTGACTAAGATATCCGAGAAAAATTTTACAGACCTCAAAACCGCAAATACATAATAAACCTAAAATGTGTCTGGTCCTGGACCACAAATTGGCCCGGTACTGAAGTGGTTAAGTAAGAATGACACCACTGGACACTTTAAAAGGAGGCTGGTGCTTGGCATCATTGTTTCCCTTCTGTTAACCATGGTTATCTCTAAAGAAACACATGCAGTCATCATTGCACTGCACAAAAATGGCCTCACAGGGAAGAGTATCGCAGCTAGAAAGATTGCACCTCAGTCAACAATCTATCGCATCATCAAGAACTTCAAGGAGAGAGGTTCCATTGTTGGCTAAAAGGCTCCAGGGCGCCCAAGAAAGACCAGCAAGCGCCAGGACCGTCTCTTAAAAGTGTTTCATCTGTGGGATCGGGCTACCAGCAGTGCAGAGCTTGCTCAGGAATGGCAGCAGGCAGGTGTGAGTGCATCTGCATGCACTGTGAGGCGGAGACTCTTGGAGCAAGGCCTGGTCTCAAGGAGGGCAGCAAAGAAGCCACTTCTCTCTAGAAAAAACATGAGGGACAGACTGATATTCTGCAAAAGGTACAGGGAGTGGACTGCTGAGGACTGGGGTAAAGTCATTTTCTCTGATGAATCCCCTTTTTGATTGTTTGGGATATCTGGAAAACAGCTTATTCGGAGAAGACGAGGTGAGCGCTACCACCAGTCTTGTCTCATGCCAACTGTAAAGCATCCTGAAACCATTCATGTGTGGGGTTGCTTCTCAGCCAAGGGAATCGGCTCTCTCACAGTCTTGCCTAAAAACACAGCCATGAATAAAGAATGGTACCAGAATGTCCTCCAAGATCAACTTCTCCCAACCGTCCAAGAGCAGTTTGGCGATCAACAATGCCTTTTCCAGCATGATGGAGCACCTTACCATAAAGCAAAGGTGATAACTAAATGGCTCAGGGAACAAAACATAGAGATTTTGGGTCCATGGCCTGGAAACTCCCCAGATCTTAATCCCATTGAGAACTTGTGGTCAATCATCAAGAGACGGGTGGACAAACAAAAACCTACAAATTCTGACAAAATGCAAGCATTGATTGTGCAAGAATGGACTGCTATCAGTCAGGATTTGATTGAGAGCATGCCAGGGAGAATTGCAGAGGTCCTGAAGAAGAAGGGTCAACACTGCAAATATTGCAACGCTGCATTAACTCATTCTGTCAATATAAGCTTTTGTTACTCATAATATGATTGCAATTATATTTCTGTATGTGATAAAAACATCTGACAAACACACATAAAAACCAGACAACAGCAGATCATGTGACAATAGGAGATTTGTGTCATTCTCAAAACTTTTGGCCATGAGTGTACACAGGGTTTCTTTGTTGTCTGTTTCCATGGATACACATACATCTGCATAGAAGCTGCAACATCACCAGGTGTGGATAGAATACTGTAAAAAAAAAAAGCAAAAGGTTTATTTCTCTTAAATAGCAAAATGTAGACAGACCCAGAGCGGTTGCATTTCCTGCACCTATAGGAGTTACGCTCTCGGCACCCCCTCCTCAGTAATATCCTTATGCGTTGCGCTGTGTGATGATACAAGCGAGCCAAGGACAGGGCGTGCAGAGGTCATAAATCACTATTAGGAGCTCTACCAGTCACACGGATGTCTCCACTCACTTGTCATGATCCAACTAAATATTAAATTATGAATCCCCGTTTGGAATTCTTCTAATATTCAGAATATGAGATATTTTTGAACATGAACCTTTGTCTTTCTAGCTCCATTGCTGTGCTGGAGACATCCTCTACCTATAGGACTGTGGAAGAGCTTGTAGGTGCAGGTTCTTATGGTTTTTGGTTGTTGTTCTTGGTATTATTTTTAGAGCTTTTTTGGTTCCGGTCTACGCTTGTAAACAGGCCATGTCGTATCTCACATGTGCTTCAGTTAATAAATTGTTAGTACAAGATTCGAGGGTGGGTTGCAAAGTGTGCGATCTGTTTTCAATTGAGAAAACAGGTGTCTTTTCAGTTTGAGACTCTTCCAGAAGACGGGAGATAAGTTTTTGGATCGGCCTGCGCATTATATAATGTGGTAATGTGCAATATGGAGTCGGCCTACAATATAAACATATGGTGTGCTGCGAATAAGGTGTGTTGTTACCGAGAGGTGGGATGGAGTGCATTGCACGAATACCATCAATCACCGAGCGCAGTTTTATCCGACCTCTTCCCTGGTAATGTTCATCTCGTCCGCATTTCATTTCATTCCCAGATGTCGGTGATGTCAGAACTATGAGTCATATTCTGTATATACAGGGAAAATAAGCAGCCTGTCTCTTGAAGATTAAGGACAGCTTCAGCAGACGCGTTTGCCTTTGATATATAGGTACAATACTTTCAAACCATTATTGCATTTTTAGTTTTGTATTTCTTCCCTCTAAGTCTTTAGCTACTGGGGGTATTTCTAGTGCATTGAAAGCAGGCTTACAAAGGGAGCGTTACAGCCGGAGGTCTGTAGATTTATTACAGGAACTGTATTTGTAGGGTTAATCCAGGCAAAACTAAAAATCTCAACCGCTCCTCCCCCGCACCTTTACCTCCCACCACCAGCCATATTTTACATCTTCTACTGGCTTCCTTCTTACCAGGTGCCTCTTCTAGTACAAGGGCAGTTTGCCAGATTTTGATCACATTTTGGCTAAAGGGATGTAGATTGTAATTCTACGCTTCCATACCTTTAGTTTACTTGCAAACAAGGTGTTAGGTCTAGAGATGAGCGAGTAGTACTCGATCAAGTAGGTGTTCGATCGAATACTACGGTATTCGAAATACTCGTACTTGATCGAGTACTACTACCTGTTCGAAGTTAAGATTCGATGCAGAACCAGCGTTGATTGGCAAAATGCTATACATTCTGCCAATCAACGCTGGTTCTTCTCCTACCTTTAGAAGTCTTCTCCGTGCAGCTTCCCCGCGGCGTCTTCCGGCTCTGAATTCACTCTGCCAAGCATCGGGCCTGGGCAGAGCCGACTGCGCATGTCCGCTTGTAGTACGGGCATGCGCAGTCCGCTATGCCCAGGCCTGATGCCTAGCAGAGTGAATTCAGAGCCGGAAGAGGACGCGTCCCCGCCAGTAGGCGGAGATGCTGCGCAGGGAGAGGAATCCAGTCCGATCCTCACTCATGGACTTGGTAAGTAGAATTTGATCGAATGTTGCGTACCCCTGAAACGAGCATTTCCCCCCATACACTATAATGGGGTTCGAAACCCATTCGAACAGTCAAACAGTGTGCGGCTGTTCGAATCGGATTTCGAACCCCGAACATTTTAGTGTTCGCTCATCTCTAGTTAGGTCCATTAGTGGTGGTGGATGGGAACAGGAGGAACGCGTTGGTTTTGTAATGGCAGGGCAGTCGGTTGGGTGGCATAGAATCAATGTCAGGGGCATAACTATAGGACGTACAAAGTTAAGGTCTCGTGCACATGACAAAGTGTGCATGCCTATTTTTTTAACGGAATGTACACGGATGACACCCAGATGATTCCCAAGTATTCCAATAGAGGGGTCTGTTCTGATTACATGGAGCAGGAAAGGACCAGCTGTATAATTATCACAATGGGACGGAGAACATACCTCCTCAGAAGAGCCTTGGGCTGCACACTCAGTGTGCATGAGGCCTAACAGTTGCACTCAGTCCCTGGATCCTCAAGGGGTTCAAATACCCCTCTACTACCACAAAAATCCACCTGTAGGGCCATATTCACACTACTATGACAATTTATGACTTTGTGTTTCATGGGCGATTTGCATTGTTTGTAGGATCCATTTTTTCACTGGCATATTTACTTCCATGAGCGAATCCTAGAGCATGTCCTATTTTTTCATGGAACACAGACACCACATACCTGTGAATCTCCATCTTGTGACTATGATATAAATGGCATATTATGGGTGGAGGCCCTGTTACAAATTTTGCATTGGAATTGGAAGATGTAGGTGATGAACACAGGAACCACAACTGCATGGAAACATACAGTCCTATGAAAAAGTTTGGGCACCCCTATTAATCTTAATCATTTTTAGTTCTAAATATTTTGGTGTTTGCAACAGCCATTTCAGTTTGATATATCTAATAACTGATGGACACAGTAATATTTCAGGATTGAAATGAGGTTTATTGTACTAACAGAAAATGCGCAATATGCATTAAACCAAAATTTGACCGATGCAAAAATATGGGCACCTCAACAGAAAAGTGACATTAATATTTAGTACATCCTCCTTTTGCAAAGATAACAGCCTCTAGTCGCTTCCTGTAGCTTTTAATCAGTTCCTGGATCCTGGATGAAGGTATTTTGGACCATTTCTTTCTACAAAACAATTCAAGTTCAGTTAAGTTTGATGGTCGCCGAACATGGACAGCCCGCTCTCAAATGATCTGAAAACAAAGATTGTTCAACATAGTTGTTCAGGGGAAGGATACAAAACGTTGTCTCAGAGATTTAACCTGTCAGTTTCCACTGTGAGGAACATAGTAAGGAAATGGAAGACCACAGGGACAGTTCTTGTTAAGCCCAGAAGTGGCAGGCCAAGAAAAATATCAGAAAGGCAGAGAAGAAGAATGGTGAGAACAGTCAAGGACAATCCACAGACCACCTCCAAAGAGCTGCAGCATCATCTTGCTGCAGATGGTGTCACTGTGCATTGGTCAACTATACAGCGCACTTTGCACAAATAGAAGCTGTATGGGAGAGTGATTAGAAAGAAGCCGTTTCTGCACGTACGCCACAAATAGAGTTGCCTGAGGTATGAAAAAGCACATTTGGACAAGGCAGCTTCATTTTGGAAACAAAAATTGAGTTGTTTGGTTATAAAAAAAGGCGTTATGCATGGCGTCCAAAAAGAAACAGCATTCCAAGAAAAACACATGCTACCCACTGTAAAATTTGGTGGAGGTTCCATCATGCTTTGGGGCTGTGTGGCCAATGCCGGCATCGGGAATCTTGTTAAAGTTGAGGGTCGCATGGATTCCACTCAGTATCAGCAGATTCTTAAGAATAATGTTCAAGAATCAGTGACGAAGTTGAAGTTACGCCGGGGATGGAGATTTCAGCAAGACAATGATCCAAAACACCGCTCCAAATCCTCAGGCATTCATGCAGAGGAACAATTACAATGTTCTGGAATGGCCATCCCAGTCCCCAGACCTGAATATCATTGAACATCTGTGGGATGATTTGAAGCGGGCTGTCCATGCTCGGCGACCATCTAACTTAACTGAACTTGAATTGTTTGTCCAAAATACCTTTATCCAGGATCCAGGAACTGATTAAAAGCTACAGGAAGCGACTAGAGGCTGTTATCTTTGCAAAAGGAGGATCTACTAAATATTAATGTCACTTTTCTGTTGAGGTGCCCATACTTTTGCACTGGTCAAATTTTGGTTTAATGCATATTGCACATTTTCTGTTAGTACAATAAACCTCATTTCAATCCTGAAATATTACTGTGTCCATCAGTTATTAGATATATCAAACTGAAATGGCTGCTGCAAACACCAAAATATTTAGAACTAAAAATGATTAAGATTAATAGGGGTGCCCAAACTTTTTCATAGGACTGTATACAACCCCAATTCCTCTGAGCATCTTTTCCTCTGAGAGACTCTGCTTCTCTAACATGCTACTTTTATCCACAGTCATGTGAGTTAAAAATTGACTTTCCAGCTGTTTTTTTTTATTAGTAACACTTTTCCACCCCTTTGTTAACTCTGCCCCAACTTTTTTGTGACATATTGCTGCCATCAACTTCTAAATGTATTAATTTTTGCAAATTAAATGGAAAAATGTCTAAATTTCACCTTCTGATATGTGTTTTCATGTTCTATTTTGTAACTTTCACCTTCTGATATTTGACATATGTTCCATTGTGTAACTTTACCTTTCTGATATGTGTTCTATACTCTATAGTTTAACTTTCACCTTCTGATATGTGTTTTGTTGTGTAACTTTCACCTGATATTAGGTCTATGATCTATTGTGTAACTTTCCCCTTCTGATATGTGTTCTTTGTTCTATTGTGTAACTTTCCCTTTCTGATATATGTTCTTTGTACTATTGTGTAACTTTCACCTTCTGATATGTGTCCTATGTTCTATTGTGTAACTTTCACCTTCTGATATTTGACATACGTTCCATTGTGTAACTTTCCCTTTCTGATATGTGTTCTTTGTTCTATTGTGTAACTTTCCCTTTCTGATATATGTTCTTTGTACTATTGTGTAACTTTTACCTTGTGATATGTGTTCTATGTACTATTGTGTAACTTTCACCTTCTGATATATGTTCTATGTACTATTGTGTAACTTTCACTTTCTGATATGTGTTCTTTGTTCTATTGTGTAACTTTCACCTTCTGATATACAGTATGTTCTATGTACTATTGTGTAACTTTTACCTTCTGATATGTGTTCTTTGTTCAATTGTGTAACTTTCACCTTCTGATATATGTTCTATGTACTATTGTGTAACTTTCACCTTCTTATATATGTTCTATTGTGTAACTTTCACCTTCATATATATGTTCTATGTTCTATTGTGTAATTTTCACCTTCTGATATATGTTCTATGTACTATTGTTTGACTTTCACCTTCTTATATATGTTCTTTGTACTATTGTGTAACTTTCACCTTCTGATATGTGTTCTTTGTTCTATTGTGTAACTTTCACCTTCTGATATGTGTTCTATGCTCTATTCTGAATAAAATATGGTTATATGATATTTTCCAATCATTGCATTTTTGTTATCTTTACATTTTACACAGCATCACCACTATTTTGGAATTGGTGGATTACTAATTTAAAACAAAACACACATTTAAAAAAAGTGATTAAAAACTAAGTAACGTTAAGATGTTTTATTTGTGGGCTTCAGCACCTTGCTTGTGGAAGGGAAAGCTTCCTCCCATGGGGTGCTTTGTGAGTTGCTACTTCAACTCTCTCTTCTTCATGGTCCCTGCTTTCTACCTATCAGATAGCAGACTGCCATTGCACAGTGAGCTCCATGCCTCCACACTCAGGCCGCTCCTCTAGGGCTCTCAGGATGCCAGTGTTTTGTTTCCACTCAGTCATTCTTTCTGGGCTGCCGGCTGTGCCCTGCTCTTGGACTATTTCTATGCCAAGCAAACTCTTCACATCAAAGTTCAGCCAGATAAATCCTTCCACATATCCTCCTCACTAGAGATGAGTGAGTATATTTGATCGAATACCTCCCCTGCATAGGTATTGGTGTTAAAAAAGAAGCGCTAGGGAAGGTGGGAGGGGAATTCAATATTTACCACATGGTATTCGACCGAGTACACCAGGGGTGCCCAATAGAGATGAGCGAACACTAAAATGTTCGAGGTTCGAAATTCGATTCGAACAGCCGCTCAATGTTCGTGTGTTCGAACGGGTTTCGAACCCCATTATAGTCTATGGGGAACAGATACTCGTTAAGGGGGAAACCCAAATCCGTGTCTGGAGGGTCACCAAGTCCACTATGACACCCCAGGAAATGATGCCAACACCCCTGGAATGACACTGGGACAGCAGGGGAAGCATGTCTGGGGGCATCTAACACACCAAAGACCCTCTATTACCCCAACATCACAGCCTAACAACTACACACTTTACACACTCAATACCACCTCTCTGACAGTAGGAAAACACCTTGAAACATGTGTATTTGGCACTTGCAGTGAGGAGAGCTTGTCACCAGCAGTGAATTTGGCCCTTGTAGTAAGTTGAGGTTGGCACCAACATTTGTTTTGAAAATCAGGGTGGATTGAGCCTCTAACCAGCAGAGTTTGGGCAAATTCATGGTGGAGGGAGCCTCTAAAAACCCCAGTTTGGACCAATTCATGGTGGAGGGAGCCTCTAACCAGCCCAGTTTGGGCAAATTCATGGTGGAGGGAGCCTCTAAAAAACCCAGTTTGGACCAATTCATGGTGGAGGGAGCCTCTAACCAGCCCAGTTTGGGCAAATTCATGGTGGAGGGAGCCTCTAACCAGCCCAGTTTGGACCAATTAATGGTGGAGGGAGCCTCTAACCAGCCCAGTTTGGACCAATTAATGGTGGAGGGAGCCTCTAACCACCCCAGTTTGGACCAATTCATGGTGGAGGGAGCCTCTAACCAGCCCAGTTTGGGCAAATTCATGGTGGAGGGAGCCTCTAAACAGCCCAGTTTGGGCAAATTCATGGTGGAGGGAGCCTCTAAACAGCCCAGTTTGGGCAAATTCATGGTGGAGGGAGCCTCTAACCAGCCCAGTTTGGACCAATTAATGGTGGAGGGAGCCTCTAACCAGCCCAGTTTGGGCAAATTCATGGTGGAGGGAGCCTCTAAACAGCCCAGTTTGGACCAATTCATGGTGGAGGGAGCCTCTAAAAAACCCAGTTTGGACCAATTCATGGTGGAGGGAGCCTCTAAACAGCCCAGTTTGGGCAAATTCATGGTGGAGGGAGCCTCTAACCAGCCCAGTTTGGACCAATTCATGGTGGAGGGAGCCTCTAAACAGCCAAGTTTTGGGAAATTCATGGTGGAGGGAGCCTCTAACCAGCCCAGTTTGGACCAATTCATGGTGGAGGGAGCCTCTAAACAGCCCAGTTTGGGCAAATTCATGGTGGAGGGAGCCTCTAAAAAACCCAGTTTGGACCAATTCATGGTGGAGGGAGCCTCTAACCAGCCCAGTTTGGACCAATTAATGGTGGAGGGAGCCTCTAAACAGCCAAGTTTGGACCAATTCATGGTGGAGGGAGCCTCTAAAAACCCCAGTTTGGACCAATTCATGGTGGAGGGAGCCTCTAACCAGCCCAGTTTGGGCAAATTCATGGTGGAGGGAGCCTCTAACCAGCCCAGTTTGGACCAATTAATGGTGGAGGGAGCCTCTAAACAGCCAAGTTTGGACCAATTCATGGTGGAGGGAGCCTCTAAAAACCCCAGTTTGGACCAATTCATGGTGGAGGGAGCCTCTAACCAGCCCAGTTTGGGCAAATTCATGGTGGAGGGAGCCTCTAAACAGCCCAGTTTGGACCAATTCATGGTGGAGGGAGCCTCTAACCAGCCCAGTTTGGGCAAATTCATGGTGGAGGGAGCCTCTAAAAAACCCAGTTTGGACCAATTCATGGTGGAGGGAGCCTCTAACCAGCCCAGTTTGGGCAAATTCATGGTGGAGGGAGCCTCTAAACAGCCCAGTTTGGGCAAATTCATGGTGGAGGGAGCCTCTAAACAGCCCACTTTGGGCAAATTCATGGTGGAGGGAGCCTCTAACCAGCCCAGTTTGGACCAATTAATGGTGGAGGGAGCCTCTAACCAGCCCAGTTTGGGCAAATTCATGGTGGAGGGAGCCTCTAAACAGCCCAGTTTGGACCAATTCATGGTGGAGGGAGCCTCTAAAAAACCCAGTTTGGACCAATTCATGGTGGAGGGAGCCTCTAAACAGCCCAGTTTGGGCAAATTCATGGTGGAGGGAGCCTCTAACCAGCCCAGTTTGGACCAATTCATGGTGGAGGGAGCCTCTAACCAGCCCAGTTTGGGCAAATTCATGGTGGAGGGAGCCTCTAAACAGCCCAGTTTGGACCAATTCATGGTGGAGGGAGCCTCTAAAAAACCCAGTTTGGACCAATTCATGGTGGAGGGAGCCTCTAAACAGCCCAGTTTGGGCAAATTCATGGTGGAGGGAGCCTCTAACCAGCCCAGTTTGGACCAATTCATGGTGGAGGGAGCCTCTAAACAGCCAAGTTTTGGGAAATTCATGGTGGAGGGAGCCTCTAACCAGCCCAGTTTGGACCAATTCATGGTGGAGGGAGCCTCTAAACAGCCCAGTTTGGGCAAATTCATGGTGGAGGGAGCCTCTAAAAAACCCAGTTTGGACCAATTCATGGTGGAGGGAGCCTCTAACCAGCCCAGTTTGGACCAATTAATGGTGGAGGGAGCCTCTAAACAGCCAAGTTTGGACCAATTCATGGTGGAGGGAGCCTCTAAAAACCCCAGTTTGGACCAATTCATGGTGGAGGGAGCCTCTAACCAGCCCAGTTTGGGCAAATTCATGGTGGAGGGAGCCTCTAACCAGCCCAGTTTGGACCAATTAATGGTGGAGGGAGCCGCTAAACAGCCCAGTTTGGACCAATTCATGGTGGAGGGAGCCTCTAAAAACCCCAGTTTGGACCAATTCATGGTGGAGGGAGCCTCTAAACAGCCCAGTTTGGGCAAATTCATGGTGGAGGGAGCCTCTAACCAGCAGAGTTGGTGGAAATCAGGGTGGAGGGAGCCTCTAACCAGCAGAGTTGGGGGAAATCATGTTGGAGGGAGCCTAGTATTAGCAGAATTGTGCAACGCTTATGGTGGATGAGTATGAGGATGCGGAGGAATTGGAGAGGTTGAGTACAGACATGGAGTTTCATGTTGGGGTGCTTTACACAGGTGGGCACAAAAATGACGGCTCTACCCAGTGGTGGTTCATTTTTATCAAAGTGAGCCGGTCGGCACTCTCAGCTGACAGACGGGTGCGCTTGTCAGTGATGATGCCACCGGCTGCACTGAACACCCTCTCAGATAGGACGCTGGCGGCAGGACAGGACAGCACCTCCAAGGCATATAGGGCAAGTTCAAGCCACAGGTCCAACTTCGACACCCAATACGTGTAGGGCGCAGAGGGGTCGGAGAGGACAGGGCTGTGGTCGGAAAGGTATTCCCGCAACATGCGCCTATACTTCTCACGCCTGGTGACACTAGGACCCTCCGTGGCGGCACTTTGGCGAGGGGGTGCCATCAAGGTGTCCCAGACCTTAGACAGTGTGCCCCTCGTTTGTGTGGACCGGTGAGAACTTGGTTGCCTACTGGAGGAACTGCCCTCCCTGCCGCCAACGTCACATGCTGGAAACATCTCCATCATATTCTGCACCAATTGCCTGTGGCAAGCATTGATGCGATTGGCCCTCCCCTCTACCGGAATAAAAGACGAGATGTTGTTTTTATACCGGGGGTCAAGGATAGCAAAGATCCAGTACTGGTTGTCCTCCATGATTTTGACAATACGCTTGTCGGTTGTAAAGCACCCCAACATGAACTCAGCCATGTCTGCCACAGTGTTAGTTGGCATGACTCCTCTGGCCCCACCGGAAAGTTCAATCTCCATTTCCTCCTCATCCTCCATGTCTACCCATCCGCGCTGCAACAATGGGACGATTCGAAGTTGCCCGGAAGCCTCCTGTATCACCATCACATCATCGGACAACTCTTCTTCCTCCTCCTCCTCCTCCTCCTCCTCCTCCATTAAACGCAGTGAAGCGGACAGATGTGTGGACCTACTCTCCAGCTGTGACGGATCGGATGCTATCCCTAACTCCTCTGTGTGATCTGAGTTATCCCTGATGTCAATCAGGGATTCTCTCAGAACACACAAGAGCGGGATTGTAAGGCTCACCATCGCATCCTCAGAGCTCACCCTCCTTGTGGACTCCTCAAAGACCCGTAGGATGTCACAAAGGTCTCTCATCCATGGCCACTCATGGATGTGAAACTGAGGCAGCTGACTTTGTGGCACCCTAGGGTTTTGTAGCTGGTATTCCATCAAAGGTCTCTGCTGCTCAACCACTCTATTCAACATCTGAAACGTTGAGTTCCAGCGTGTGGGGACGTCGCACAAAAGCCGGTGTTGTGGCACATGCAGGCGTTGCTGGAGAGATTTTAAGCTAGCAGCGGCTACTGTCGACTTGCGAAAGTGGGCGCACATGCGCCGCACTTTCACCAGTAGCTCTGGAACATTGGGGTAGCTCTTTAGGAAACGTTGCACCACTAGGTTGAAGACGTGGGCCAGGCATGGAACATGTTGGAGTCCGGCAAGCTCCAGAGCTGCTACCAGGTTCCGGCCGTTATCACAAACGACCATGCCTGGGCCCAGGTGCAGCGGCTCAAACCATATTGCCGTCTCATCGAGGAGGGCATCCCTCACCTCGGAGGCAGTGTGCTGTCTGTCCCCCAAGCTGATCAGCTTCAGCACAGCCTGCTGACGTCTACCAACGCCAGTGCTGCAACGTTTCCAACTCGTAGCTGGGGTCAATCTAACAGCGGAGGAGGAGGCGGTGGCGGAGGAGGAGGCGGTGGCGGAGGAGGAGGCGGTAGAGGAGGAGGAGGAGGGGGGTGTTCTTCTCGTGTCCCTGCCAGGAATGTTAGGCGTGGAGACGAGGTACACCGGGCCAGTTTGGGAAGCAGTCCCAGCCTCAACTACATTCACCCAGTGTGCCGTCAGTGAAATGTAGCGTCCCTGTCCGCATGCACTTGTCCACGCGTCGGTGGTCAAGTGGACCTTTGTGCAAAGCGCGGAACTAAGGGCCCGCCTGATGTTGAGTGACACGTGCTGGTGCAAGGCGGGGACGGCACACCGGGAGAAGTAGTGACGGCTAGGGACGGCATAGCGAGGTGCCGCAGTTGCCATCAGGTCCAGGAAGGCGGGAGTTTCAACAAGCCGGAACGCCAACATCTCCTGGGCCAGCAGTTTAGCGATGTTGGCGTTCAAGGCTTGCGCGTGTGGGTGGTTAGCAGTGTATTTCTGCCGCCGCTCCAATGTCTGAGAGATGGTGGGTTGTTGTAAAGAAACGCCTGATGGTGCCTTTGATGGTGCAGGAGAAGGAGATAAGACAGGACCAGGGGAGGATGAGGTAGAAGTCAACAAAGTGGCGGAGGCAGATGAAGTGGTGTCCTGGCTCGTCCTCTGGAGTGCATCGCCAGCACAGTCAGCAGTGGCAGTGGCAGAGGCAGAGGCAGTGGCAGAGGCAGTGGCAGTGGCGTGAACGGCAGGCGGCCTTTGTCCTGCCGTTGCTGCCTGCCACTGATTCCAGTGCTTGGATTCCAAATGACGGCGCATTGAAGTGGTGGACAGGTTGCTCTTCTCAGAGCCCCTAATCAATTTCGAGAGGCAAATTGTGCAGACAACACTATATCTGTCCTCGGCGCATTCCTTGAAAAAACTCCACACCTTCGAGAAACGTGCCCTCGAGGTGGGAGTTTTTCGGGGCTGGGTACGAACTGGAACATCTTGGGAGATTCCGGGTGTGGCCTGGCTTCGCCTAAGCTGCTGACCTCTGCCTCTGCCTCTAGCTACCCTTTTTGGTGCTGCACCTGCCTCAACATCCACACTACTTTCCCCGCTTGACATCCCCCCTGTCCAGGTCGGGTCAGTGTCCTCATCATCCACCACTTCCTCTTCCAACTCCTGTCTCATCTCCTCCTCCCGCACAATGCGCCGGTCAACTGGATGCCCTGACGGCAACTGCGTCACATCATCGTCGATGAGGGTGGGTTGCTGGTCATCCACCACCAAATCGAACAGAGATGGAGGAGACTCTAGTGTTTGAGCATCTGGACACAGATGCTCCTCTGTTAGGTTCGTGGAATCGTGACGTGGAGAGGCAGGTTGAGGGACAATGAAAGGAGCGGAGAACAGCTCTGGGGAGCAGGGACAGTTTGGGTTATTGTTCTGTAAAGCTTCGGAATTTTGGGAGGAAGGAAGACAAGACTGTTGGGTAATAGGAGGAGAGGAGGCAGAGTCTGACTGGCTGCTGGACAATGTGCTGTAAGCGTTCTCTGACAGCCATTGCAAGACCTGTTCCTGGTTCTCGGGCCTACTAAGGTTTGTACCCTGCAGTTTAGTTAATGTGGCAAGCAACCCTGGCACTGTGGAGTGGCGCAATGCTTGCTGCCCCACAGGAGTAGGCACGGGACGCCCTGTGGCTTCACTGCTACCTTGCTCCCCAGAACCATTCCCCCGACCTCACCCACGGCCTCGTCCACGTCCCTTTCCGGGAGCCTTGCGCATTTTGAATTCCTAGTTAGAAATTGGCACTGTATACCAGTAGTAAAAATTGTGGGTGCACGTAACCCCAATATATTCTTTGAATTCCCAGTCAGACACTGGCACTATATGGCAGTAGCAAGAAATGAGGGTATTTGTATTCCCAATATATTCTTTGAATTCCCAGTCAGACAATGGCACTGTATACCAGTAGTAAAAATTGTGGGTGCACGTAACCCCAATATATTCTTTGAATTACCAGTCAGAAACTGGCACTATATGGCAGTAGCAAGAAATGAGGGTATTTGTATTCCCAATATATTCTTTGAATTCCCAGTCAGACAATGGCACTGTATACCAGTAGTAAAAATTGTGGGTGCACGTAACCACAATATATTCTTTGAATTACCAGTCAGAAACTGGCACTATATGGCAGTAGCAAGAAATGAGGGTATTTGTATTCCCAATATATTCTTTGAATTCCCAGTCAGACAATGGCACTGTATACCAGTAGTAAAAATTGTGGGTGCACGTAATCCCAATATATTCTTTGAATTCCCAGTCAGACACTGGCACTATATGGCAGTAGCAAGAAATGAGGGTATTTGTATTCCCAATATATTCTTTGAATTCCCAGTCAGACAATGGCACTGTATACCAGTAGTAAAAATTGTGGGTGCACGTAACCCCAATATATTCTTTGAATTACCAGTCAGAAACTGGCACTATATGGCAGTAGCAAGAAATGAGGGTATTTGTATTCCCAATATATTCTTTGAATTCCCAGTCAGACAATGGCACTGTATACCAGTAGTAAAAATTGTGGGTGCACGTAATCCCAATATATTCTTTGAATTCCCAGTCAGACACTGGCACTATATGGCAGTAGCAAGAAATGAGGGTATTTGTATTCCCAATATATTCTTTGAATTCCCAGTCAGACAATGGCACTGTATACCAGTAGTAAAAATTGTGGGTGCACGTAACCCCAATATATTCTTTGAATTCCCAGTCAGACACTGGCACTATATGGCAGTAGCAAGAAATGAGGGTATTTGTATTCCCAATATATTCTTTGAATTCCCAGTCAGACAATGGCACTGTATACCAGTAGTAAAAATTGTGGGTGCACGTAATCCCAATATATTCTTTGAATTCCCAGTCAGACACTGGTACTATATGGCAGTAGCAAGAAATGAGGGTATTTGTATTTCCAATATATTCTTTGAATTCCCAGTCAGACAATGGCACTGTATACCAGTAGTAAAAATTGTGGGTGCACGTAACCCCAATATATTCTTTGAATTACCAGTCAGAAACTGGCACTATATGGCAGTAGCAAGAAATGAGGGTATTTATAACCCCAATATATTCTTTGAATTCCCAGTCAGACAATGGCACTGTATACCAGTAGTAAAAATTGTGGGTGCACGTAACCCCAATATATTCTTTGAATTACCAGTCAGAAACTGGCACTATATGGCAGTAGCAAGAAATGAGGGTATTTATAACCCCAATATATTCTTTGAATTCCCAGTCAGACACTGGCACTATATGGCAGTAGCAAGAAATGAGGGTATTTGTATTCCCAATATATTCTTTGAATTCCCAGTCAGAAACTGGCACTATATGGCAGTAGCAAGAAATGAGGGTATTTGTATTCCCAATATATTCTTTGAATTCCCAGTCAGACAATGGCACTGTATACCAGTAGTAAAAATTGTGGGTGCACGTAACCCCAATATATTCTTTGAATTACCAGTCAGAAACTGGCACTATATGGCAGTAGCAAGAAATGAGGGTATTTATAACCCCAATATATTCTTTGAATTCCCAGTCAGACAATGGCACTGTATACCAGTAGTAAAAATTGTGGGTGTATATAGCCCCAATTCTATTGCTAGGGGACTTGCAGGGTATTTCTGGGGTGAAGGTGGGGGGGCACACCGTTGGAACGGGTATCGGGGTATATATCGGGTATACGGGAATACACTGACAGTGTATTCCATTCAGGATCCTGGGAAAGCTGGGTTGCGGCGATTGAGCCCGTCAGTGCCATGTTACACTGACAAGCTTCTCCCTGGAATTTAGCTCTTACAAGAGCTGTTGGTTGTCTTCTCCTTCCTATCCTAGCCTGTCCCTGCCTACCCAGAATCTAAGCCCTAGCTAGCTGGACGGAAACCTCCGTCCTCGGTGAATTGCAAGCTCAGAATGACGCGAAGCTGGGCGTCGCTGTTCTTTTAAATTAGAGGTCACATGTTTTCGGCAGCCAATGGGTTTTGCCTACTTTTCTCAACGTCACCGGTGTCGTAGTTCCTGTCCCACCTACCCTGCGCTGTTATTGGAGCAAAAAAGGCGCCAGGGAAGGTGGGAGGGGAATCGAGTAATGGCGCACTTTACCACGCGGTGTTCGATTCGATTCGAACATGCCGAACAGCCTAATATCCGATCGAACATGAGTTCGATAGAACACTGTTCGCTCATCTCTAGTGCCCAATACATCGATCGCGATCTACCGGTCGATCGCAAAGGACGTATGGGTCGATCGCGGGATGCAGCCAGGGATCCCCGGTGTCTGCTTGTTCACAGCGCAGGCTGAGAGTCGACTCTCAGCCTGCGCTGTGAACAAGCACTCCGGACACTTGCAGGCCGGGCAGCAGCAGCTCCGGGGGATGACGCGCTCCCCGCTCTTAGGGATGGAGGGAGTCGAGGTGTTGCTTGCTCACAGTGCAGGCTGAAAGTCATCTACGGACACTGGCAGGTGGGGCAGCCACAGAACACCGCTGTCTCCTGCTCTCACGCTCTGTGCTGACCCCGACCACAAGCCCGCCCCCGCCCAAAGAAATGCCCCGGCCCCGCCCACAGGCCCGCCCTGGCCCTGCCCACAAGAAGTGTAGTAGATCTTTTGCCTTGGGCAGTTTAGGAAGTAGCTCACATGCTGAAAAAGTGTGAGCACCCCTGGAGTACACCAATAACTATGCAAAGGGAGGTATTCGATTGAATACTACTATTTGATCGAATACTACTCGCTCATCTCTAATCCTCACCTCTTGGATTTCTGTGCTTAGACAGTATCTGTGGCACCCCATTTTTTGCTGATATGCTTTAAACTACAGCACTGATCTCAATGAACCATTCGATATATTGGTTTGTATTAATTTCAGTCCATAGCGCAGCATGAGCTTTATATATATAGCTCATAAATATCATAACCAGCATTATACTCTGTAAGGGCCTTGCTTATCCCATCATTTGTTACCAGAGATGATTACAAATGGAAATAATTTTTAGCTTAGAAGTACTGGTAAGGTTGATTTAACTGCTGGAGAATTATATAACGTTTCTTCACAATGTCTTGCCTTCTCCTTGGGTATCACTAAGATGTTACTGCCCGGATCAGGTAGGAACGTGTTTCGTTGAGTTTCTCATTTGTGTACATAGCTAATAAATTTTACTTGGTGGGGCTGAGATGAGACCCTTCACCCAATGCTAAAATAGAAGCAGGCCAACAATTATTAAGAATTAGTAAATGTAATAAGTAATAATTATAAAATATTGTTACAATTATTAAAATGGTATTGGATTAGTACTTTGGATTATGATCATTTATAAAGTTATGTACTCTCCTCTGGAGTATTGATCAACTCTCTGCTACTGTGATGCACACAGTGTGTCCTACGTGAACAGGTGGCGAAATGCACAATGCAGGTCTATTAGACCTATCTGACTCCTATAGACCTTAGAATGGACCATAAATCCCTGAATAGACCTATGAGACACTATCTGTATACCCGTATCTACCTGTATTATTTATAGGTATATCCCCAGTTGAAGACGCCACCGGGATTGGGACAGGTGTATGCCAATAATGGCAGTGTTTTCAACCGGTGATATCTCTTGACATAACATGGGTAGAAGCTGAGAGTTACAGCTTTCATATGACACCGGAACTATTGTTCTAGGTTTTAAAATCTCCAGCATATATCTGTGCGAAGTGACAACTCTCCAATCCCTACTTTCTCACCCAGCCTTACAATACACAGAAATTGCCTATTTTACTGGGTGCATGTACCATAAATCTTGTAAATACATCAGTATATTGCAAGTAAAATATTCAATTAAAATTATGGTAAAGTGAAATTTTCTTTACAAGAACAAAAAAAAAAAAATAGAAGTAACAAAGTAGCAAAAAATAAAAAAAATTAAATGCAAGACTTTAAAAAAAATACAATAAGGGCAATTTTTAAATTACCGCATATACTCGACTATAAGCCGACCTAAATATAAGCCGAGGCCCCTAATTTTACCACAAAAAACTGGGAAAACTTATTGACTTGAGTATAAGCAGAGGGGGGGGGGGGGGGGAATGCAGCAGCTACTGGAAAATTTCTAAAATTAAAATGGCCGGAGTTTTTGGGTTCAGTAGTTGCTGGGTGCTGGAGAAGGGGAGGGGGTGTTTTGGTTGTCTGTCTGCCCCTTCCCTGAGCTTGAGGACTGTTTTTTCTTCCCCCACTTGGAATTCAGCCTGGCTGAATATAGGGGATCTGCAGTGCTCCTATTAACCCCTTCCCGACGGAACAGGAGCACTGCAGATCCCCTATATTCAGTAGACTGGGCACTGTCAGACACAGAGATACCTAATGTGTATGTGTGTCACAGTCATTTTCTACTTTTATATGTATTCTAGGGAAAGGAGGGATTTACAACTTTTATTTACTTTATTTTTTATTATATTTTTTTAAAGCTTCCTTTTTTTTCACTATTTTATGGGAGATTCTATACATTACTATTGTGGCTGGTCATAGACCCTCCCTCCCCCCCAAAAAAATAATAATAATTTTTTTTTTTTTGCTTGACTCGAGTATAAACCGAGGGGTGCTTTTTCAGCACAAAAACTGCTGAAAAATTTGGCTTATACTCGAGTACATACTAGTTTTTGAAGATTTTCTACCACTCTCAAAACTTTTTTTTAACTGGGTGTTGTTTGATGGAATGGGGAGGGGCTCGATTAATTTAAAATTATTTTTGAAAAGGAACTGGTGTAAATTATAGCCGAAGTTACTTTTAGGCGCCCCAACTTCTTTTAGACACTTCTTGATATATTGAGAAACACTAATTGGTAGACAAAGAGTGCCAAACCAAAATGAAATGGCTCAAAAAAAGAAGGAAAACAACACCGAGCGGCCCATAGCATAATTCCTTTGGCACAAATTAAGTGTTACGCACACAAAGACAGGAGAGATTCTCAACTTAGGGGGTTATGGGGAAGCCGCATCTCCGTAGACAGCTTTGGGACCAATTGTTCAGAGGGTCCCTCTCTGAGCTCACCATAGCAGCAGAGTTCCTAACACCCCCTAGGGTGTAATTGAAGGTAGGTGAGGAACGAAGACAGACTCTCGCCAAGAGTTTTGGGCAAGAAGGAACAGCGCTTCCACCACCAAAATTAAAATCTTTTAATTCGCCCCATTATATCTCATAGTGTATAAGTTCCAAAAAGTGACAAAGAAATCCCTAACCATGCAGCATGATGAAAAATTTACCCAAACTAAAACATCTTAGACAAATGGTATCTACAGGTAATATGTAGCTCTCCTCCTGAGTTACGCCTGTCACTTGAAACTTTACACTTGTCTTGTTTTTATTAATTCGTCCTAAGAAACTTTTTGATATCTTTTATTTCATTCAATGGAACCAACCATAATACAAGATAGTTTGTATTTTTAACTTGCTCCCTCCAAACAAATTCACGTTATTGAAAAACTGACCTAAAATTTTACTACCCATGTATACTCGAGTATAAGCCGACCTGAATATAAGCCGAGGCCCCTAATTTTACCACAAAAAACTGGGAAAACTTATTGACTCGAGTATAAGTCGAGGGGGGGGGGGAAATGCAGCAGCTACTGGAAAATTTCAAAAATTAAAATGGTCGGAGTTTTTGGGTGCAGTAGTTGCTGGGGAAGGGGAGGGGGTGTTTTGGTTGTCTGTCTGCCCCTTCCCTGACCTTGAGGACTGTTTTTTTCCCCCACTTGGAATTCAGCCTGGCTGACTATAGGGTATTTAGGATTAAGTGATTCAGAACTTTTATTCACTTTATTTTTTTATTATATTTTTTTTTCACTATTTTATGGGAGATTATATACATTACTATTGCGGCTGGTGATTAGACACCCCGTCCCCCCCAAAAAAAAAAAAAAAATTTTTTTTGCTTGACTCGAGTATAAGCCGAGGGGGGCTTTTTCAGCACAAAAACTGTGCTGAAAAATTCGGCTTATACTCGAGTATATACGGTACCTACTGCTAAATCGAGGGACCACTAGAAAAATAAAATTATAATTAAGGAAAGATGAAATGAAAAAAACATAAAAAATTTTTGTGTGGTCCCAAAGGCAAAAAGGGTTAAATGGAAATAATTGTATTCTATCTATACAGAAACCAAAAAAAATTCCCATATTGTAGTCAGAGTTTTACGATAGTTTCCATAATTGTACATGGCTCTCTCTCAAGCTCGTACATCTTGTCTAAGCAGAGTTTGTGAAGTGTAACCTGGGATTAGATCCAGCACAGAACGTTCTTCTCACACCTTAAGGTGATGCTTTACTCGCAACCAAGAATCCTTTACAAGAAACTTTGGAAACAAAAAAGTTTTATTGCCACCTTTAAAGTCTCTCCTGTGACCTCCATGACCACAAAATCTTAGGAAGATGGGAGATAGAGAATGCATTTCCTTGTACATTCAAAGGCGTAAGAAGAAAACAGACCCGAATCAGACATGTTTCCTGGTTTATATATTAAGGTTGCTGATTCACGTATCCTATTCTTTCGGTTTATGACACGGTATCAAGAGAATGAATGAACGGTTAAATTAAATTCACATCTTGGCTTGTTGCTCAGGTTCTGGAGAACACATTTATCCATTATCTAACCAAGGAGGCGAGTGGTAATGGTGTTAGTCAAAAATACGGTAGATGTTCTTGGGGTCCTTGTAGGATTAGCCACGACATGACAAAAAGCAGGACATTTCATGTTTAATTAAATAATAAAATTCTGGAAAGAGATAATTCCCAAAATGCGTTGTACAGGTTTTTCTTCTTAAGCTTCTATACCCAGACCGGCGAAAGGAGGGTCGAGAAACCTAGTCAAGATATTTGTATTTTACATGGATGCTAAACTCCCAAGGGTAAAGTTAAAGGAGGAACTCAATGATATCAAGCTTTCGATGTGTTTGAGTATGTGTTTTTAAAGCTGACTTTTACTGCCAGGTTACTATACAAGAAAGCAGGAGCCAGAAGAACTGAGAACCTGTGGAGGTCAATGACGGGACACTGAATCCGAAGCACATGAGTGTTTCAAAGTGTTTGTAATCTACATTTTCTATAACCTCCTGGGCTTTCGTAATCTTGACTGTGTTTCTTGAAATTTCGAAGGTTGCAACAACAATTTGCCTGAAAATGTCTGTGAAAGATAAACTATCTCAAGACAAATAATTTCTCAGACACAGTAAATGCAGTTGAGTGCACCTTGGTTGGACATATGGTATTTATCCACCTAGGAGCAGGGGTAAGTCTAAGGCCTCATGTGTCCATGTGTTTTTCATGGCTATCACATTCATTTCTATGGCCTCATACACACGGTTGTGTATTCTCAGGGTCCGGTGAGCAAAACTCAGGACAGGTCCCCTACCAGACCCTCGTGCAGACCATGCTGGCCCTAATGAATGCATGATAACTCCTAGCATGATAACTCCAGCTGTCTTGGAGAGTAAGACATTGGTCGAAGACAAGTAGTTCAGTTACTGGTAACTGGTATCCTTAAGAGAACCATTCAACATCTCCACCCACTTCAATTCATTGCCTCATTCAATAGGTGGAGCTCCAATGATTCCAACGTAGTTGGAAATTTTTCTCTATCCTTTACCATTCCCAAGCAATTATTTCTGTTAGTTTCAGCACAATTATGTTCTCTACTGTCAGATGGGTGGACTTCAGCTGGAGCAGAAAGACAGGGACCGCCCACCTGACAGAAAAGAGCATAATTGTGCTGAAACTAACAGCAATGATTGCTCAGGAACGGCGGGAGCTATAGAAAAAATTCCAACTATTCCAATATCAGTGGAGCAGCGTCTATTGATGGATGTAAAGAGTTGGTGGAAGTGGTGAGGGGCTTACCTCACAGATTGTCAGAAACGCCCTTCTGACGGTGAAGAGATATCGGTAAGGGCATTCAGCGCACTGTCAGCCTTCTAGCGGCATATAAAACCACAGGTGCCCAAGGACATGAAAGGTCCTGTTTAAGAACTAATCAGATGAAACCTCTTAAGTAATGAAAGTTTGTACGAAACCAAAACTGAGGGCCAGTGAGACTATGCAAAACTAGGTCCAACAACTAATTACGCCAATTGTTACCAAAGTTGAGGTCCATTCTGTTCTAACCAAGTATAAATAGAATATCTGATCAGTGGGGACCACGTCAACGAGAGCTGAGCTGCAGTAATGATGCTCAGCCACTGTATAGTGTAAGGAGTAAGCTCCCTCCAGCTCTGTGCACTGTATAGTATGGGCATTGGACGTAACCCTGACCAGCAGATCTGAGCTATGACAGGCCACAAGAAAATGGCCGCTTACTTACTGTGTAAACGGCCATTTTTCTTGTGGCCGTGGGCATGCGCAGTGTGCTCTGCCCGAGGCCTAGAAGTTTGAAGCCACCGCCAGAAGAAGATGCGAAGAAGACCCATTCCAGAAGAAGATGGTGGCGGCACTGGAGATTTCTCTCGGCGCATGGGGGATGCCCCCAGTGCGGCGAGAGAAATCATTTGCATACAGACGAAAACTGTGATTTCTACCAAATGGCGGCGGGGAGAAGACATCTAAAAGTAGGAGAAGAATAGCCTTTCTTAAGGCTATTCCTATGTGTGATCGAGAAAAAAATATGACTTTAATGATAGAATCCCTTTAAACTTTGTCTCCATGTTCCCTGGGGATCCGCTTAGGATACTCTGGAGTCTGAAGAGGTCCCACAGTATAATAATAGCACTTTCGATTCCGTCCAAAGGAAAAACGAATCTCGTGAGGTTTGTTCATCACGATGGATGACCTATCTAAAGGATAGAATATCACTCTTAAAACTCCCTTTAGCAATAAGACTTATCACGACCAAGTAAATCTCCTCTAGTCTTGTCGCCATGTTTCTTGAATCTTCTCTACCTCTTGTAATATTCTTCCCGATTGGACAATGCTACAACTAACCACATCCCTGTCGCTTTATTGGCAACGCCAGGACCAGATCCAGTAACTGTATAGCGGCAGGAATCCCTTATATGGGGCTCCTCGGTTCTGTTGTTGGTCAGGGGTGATGTTGATTAGAATTTAATATTTGTTTCATATAAGAACAATTCATGCTATGCCTATAAAATCCCTTTTAAGTGCACGATTAAATCATACAAAGCTATTCTTAGGAGCTTTAATCACGGCGAGCTCTATGAGTACAATGCCGAGGACCGGGGGGGTTGGGGGGAACCTTCTATACTTCTAAAATGAACATTTGAAACTTGGCAATATCTAAATCAGCATGTGGGAATTATTCCAAATCTTCAATATTACATAAAAGTAAAACATAATATAAAATCAAACTTAACACAAAGAAGTCATTACTTCAAGGCATCTTCTACCGAGTGTTTTATCTGCTGCTGCCAGATAGGATTTACTTCCCGGTATTGTTTTACGGTATTTTTGTTAGTCTGTAGAGATTTTGACCAAGACCACCATTAAGTTTCCAGAATTCCAACATATATCATAGATTGTAAAGCATGGGAGCCGATCCAATCTATTACTTCTCGATGCTTTTTTTTTCTGGTACGGTTTTACCTGTTCCATATTAAAATATTCAATTCAGGGTAAAGGAAAGCAGATGGCAACTATTGTAATATTTGTGCTGAGCAGAATAAGCAAATGAAGAGCGAGGATATGGAATCGTTCAGTATTTTTTCTCAGACATGTTTATAAGACATGCAGGAACAGTTAATTCAATTCTCATGGGGTTTTGAGGAGCATTAAGCATAACAAATTACCTTTAATTCAATGCAATATCGTCTAAATGAGATCACTGGATTAATGTAATCACTGGATGCTTAAAGCCTCAGGATAATGAAGATCCGCTACATTATAACTATATAAACTCTAGTGTATAATAATCACCATGTACAGTATGTTTCTGCTGGAAACTTAGGTACATTACAAAGCTGGGAGAACCAAAAACAGCTCCGAGAAAAGTCTACATATCTACAAGATTAGTCAGATCTCGCCGGCCATGTTTCCCCTTATGTTCTGGTCATGGAAGGACAGCCATCCGGACATTTTTTTCTTTCTATTAAGGAACTCGTTGACCTCTATGAGGAGCAGATGTCTGGAGTCCAACGTCTAGAGCCTTAAAGGGATTGAGACCTCCACCAATCACAAGATCGGGAGCCCATGTCTGGAGCTCCACCAATCACAAGATCGGGAGCAGATGTCTGGAACCCAATGTCTAGAGCCTTAAGGGGATTAAGACCTCCACTAATCACAAGATCGGGAGCCCATGTCTGGAGCTCCACCAATCACAAGATCAGGAGCCCAAGTCTGGAGCTCCACCAATCATAAGATCGGGAGTCCATGTCTGGAGCTCCACCAATCACAAGTTCGGGAGCCCATGTCTGGAGCTCCAACAATCACAATATCGGGAGCCCATGTTTGGAGCTCCACCAATCACAAGATCGGAAGCAGATGTCTGGAACCCAACATCTAGAGCCTTAAAGGGATTGAGACCTCCACCAATCACAAGATCAGGAGCCCATGTCTGGAGCTCCACCAATCACAAGATCAGGAGCCCATGTCTGGAGCTCCACCAATCACAAGATCGGGAGCAGATGTCTGGAACCCAATGTCCAGAGCCTTAAAGGGATTGAGACCTCCACCAATCACAAGATCGGGAGCCCATGTCTGGAGCTCCACCAATCACAAAATCAGGAGCAGATGTCTGGAATCCAATGTCTAGAGCCTAAATGTATTGCGACCTCCACCAATCACAAGATCTGGAGCCCCTGATAGAGAGGAGTAAAGCGGTTTGTAGCAAGCCAGGTTCATTAGGAATTTTCCAAAGATCTAATTTTTTGGCAAAACTAAGATTTACTACCCTCAAAGCACTTTGGGGTCTCTTCAGTGGAGGCCCAGGGGAGGTGTGTTAAAATGAAAAACTTTCCTCACCTTTCATGGGCTCCCTCAAGGCATCTGGTGCTTGTTTTCCAGCCTCTGTGCTCCTCTTCAGACCTCTTCTGCCTTTACTTTGACATAACATTAAGTGGCCCAGCCCCTCATTGCTTTCTTTTTCTTTTTTTCACTGCAGCCAACATTCACTTAGCCAACCTTGCCCAGCCCAATGCCTCCGCTTTGGTTCATCACTCCAGGGGGCACTGCATATTACTGTACAGCATTGCGGCATAATATGGTGCAAGATACTTTAGCAAAAGTGAAGGAGGCCATGCTCAGAAGTGGGGATGGCCAGGTCTCATACCTGCTGGAGTAATTCTGTGGGAGCTAGTATATTGTGTGGGGGCCAGTAAAAGGGACACTTGCTGTATTGACTTGTAAAGAGGCACTTACTGTACTGGGGCACTTACTGTATGGGGGGCAGTAAAGACCAAAAAAGGGATAGTAGACTCTGTAGGGGGGGGGGGGGTCATTAAAGGAGACCATTACTGCATGGTGGCCAATAAAGGGGTCAATATACTGTATGAGGCATAAAAAAGGAGGCAATATACTTTATGGAGACCATTAAAGGGGCAATATACTATGTGCTGTACAATCAAGGGGGAATATATTAGGAGGAGGGTAATAATGGGGGTGTTATACCATGTGTGTGCCAAGAAGGGGGGCCAATAAAGCAGCAGGATATCATACAGGGTCCAATACAAGGGCAATATACCATGTCGAGTGGGTCAGTTAAGCAGGCGATATACAGTATGTGAGTTTATTAAAGGGAGCATTATACAGTAATGGGGGTAAGCAAAAGGAGCATTATACTCTGTGGGGACCAGTGAAGGGAGTATTATACAATGTGGGGACCAGTAAAAGGAGCATTATACAATGTGGGGGCCATATAAATTGTGTGGGGTCATTAAAAAGGCAATTTTAGAGTGTGGGGTAAGTAAAGGGAGTATTATACCATGGGGGCCTGTAAAAGGAGCATTATACTGTGTGTGGTGGCCATGTAAAAACCATGGATGGATGGATGGATGGATGGATGGATGGATGGATATCCAAATATTAGATTTTCTGCATTTTGCTACCTAAATTGATTGTCAGTATTTCGGAAATATCTACCAAGCCTCCAGCCAAACATGTACTGAATAAATAGAGAGAACGCAGAAAGTGAAAAGAGACTGAAGGCTTTTAATGATGAACGACCACCGGTATATAATAGGAGTCTCTATAATGTCCGCTGCCTTCTGTAGCCAGAGCCTTCCATTGACGTTTTGTTCTCACGTATGGGGACAGTGTGTGACTCTTCTAGTCTTTTGTGCCCGCTTCTCTTTCATAGTTAATATTCTCTCATTAGAATATCTATGACACTATTACCAGGAGTAATTTTCAGATTGATCTCTTTGTTCCGTCTTGGCTGTGAATGATTCCAATATGTCAGTATCTTGGCATCACTGGCATCCAGACTTGTTAAATAAGTCATTGTAACGCGTCCCACCACTATTCACATCTACTGAAGGGGAACTTGTCCCGCGCTCCCGTATACAACTGACACAATGTTGTAAAAATGTATACGGAGACGGAAATGACCCATTTCTTTACTGCTCCAAAAATGGATCATTTCAGTTCATAAATCTTAATTTTCACCATATTAGTCATTCCAACTCCTTCTGGGGAAAGATCGGAGACTGTATAGGCAGCACATCTAAATAGGGTGTGGTGGGAAAATGTGGAAACCCATCGTCCGACGTATGTATACAGTAAAAACTTTCATTAGAAGACAAAGGCATTCACAAGTTCCCAGCAAGCTAAAAAGCTAGCAATTCCTGCTCCAAGCTAAACAAGGAAAATCCTGCACATGTTGTCAGAGACATGCAAATCATATGCAAATGACATGCAAATGACCATATTGTATGCTTTTTTGTCTTACGGATATTCCATGCAGACTATTTATTTGCGCTCTTCCCACTTCAAGGAAACCCATCCTCGCGGCTGAACATCACAAAAATGAGCTGCATGTAAATATACCTAGAATTTTTTGTTTTCCCCCCGTCTGTCGCCATATGGGTGGCCGTGCTTTGTGTCTGAGACGTACAGACAGCACTATTGACTTCTGAGAACTCCCCCCCCCCTTTTAATTGGGTTTCAAGGATTTCTTGACACTTAGACCGAAACAAAAACGGACAAAATATTTATATTGGCATCACTGTGACTCTTACTTGACCAAATGTAGGAGAATCTCCGCAACGATGGAAATTATGATGTCAAAGTGAGTTAAATGAGAATCGATATCTTCACGGCCTCTCGGAGTTTCTCTTGTTCCAGGTCTGTTTTGTATCTTGCAAAAAAGTTCCTTTATAGTTTTCTGTCAGCAGAAACCCAAACACAAGGTCTTAGGTTTAAGTGCATGGAAGGTTGAACCTACTGTAGCCTTCTCTCGGCGCTAAACAGACTGCCGCTTTCCATTATCCGAATTTAATTTAAGCTGTTCTGCTCAGTGTATCCTTTCAATAAAATGGTCCCGGGTTTCGGTTGCTTCATAACTCAGTTTACTTAATGGATTTATTAACTTAGCCGCCGCAAAAAATAAACAAATAAATCAATAGGTTACTTTGGTTTTGCCCGTTCCGTCCACGTTCCAGATAATGTCATTGTCAATAATTTGTATACTCGTGTTTGTTGTTGTCATACAGTATGTCTCTTGCCTGGGAATGAAGATAATATTGTCCAAAGGTGAGACGCAGAAGTCATCAAGTCTCAAACCAACACTTATACTTGTTTGGATGTTTGTCTATGTACAATGTTCTATTGCACCAGTAAACTTATTCCACTTCTTTAAGTACACAGCTCATTGGTAGGCCTAGACATCTCCATGGTCACAGACTACAAACAAACTCTCTGTAGTCTGATCCTGCAGTCGTTACGTTTTATCTTTAACCCCTTTCTTTGCTTCCCATAGAGGACAGCATAACAGAGGCACTGTCTCCCTCTTTACATCTTGGGAGACAGATTGGCATATTCTTCCCATGTTCCCTTGCAGTGGAGAAACTATGGCTGTATAAGTCTCCACACACCTGAGAAGGTGGTCTCTCCCTAAGGATAGACGTTATCCCCATAATCTGGTTTCTCAGCCTCTCACGTTCTCCAAATCAGTTCTCTCTAGGCTGCGCTGACGAGCGCCAACCAGACAGTAACAGTGCTGTCCGTAGCTGAGAAATTGATTTGGTTATAACCCCACATTATGCAGTAAAGACTTCTGGGAAAGTCAGGCATGATGTTCAGGGTGCTTCCCATAGAGGGCGGCATAACAGAGGCACTGTCTCCCTGTTTACATCTTGGGAGACAGATTTGCATATTCTTCCCATGTTCCCTTGCAGTGGAGCGACTATGGCTGTATAAGTCTCCACACACCTGAGAAGGTGGTCTCTCCCTAAGGATAGACGTTATCCCCATAATCTGGTCTCTCAGCCTCTCACTTCCTCCAAATCAATTCTCTCTAGGCTGCGCTGACGAGGTCCAACCAGACAGTAACGGTGCCGTCCGTAGCTGAGAAATTGATTTGGTTATAACCCCGCATTATGCAGTAAAGACTTCCGGGAAAGGTGGGCATGATGTTCACGGTGCTTCCCATAGAGGGCACTGTCTCCCTGTTTACATCTTGGGAGACAGATTTGCATATTATTCCCATGTTCCCTTTCTGTTTGCTAATGTAAATTTGGCCGAGAAGCAAAAAGCAGATGCCAAGTGGAAGGGAGAAGAGCTCTGGTCATAATCGTGCGGTGCCTTCAAACCTTAGGGGGCGTTCACACTTGCGCCCGTGTCCACCCTGTGCCATTCCGCCAGGTTTCCGTCCTCAGCCCAGAGAAACTGGACTGGGGACGGGTAACCGGCAGTCATCTTTAAAACCCATTCAAAATGAACCACCGGTTAGCCGTCCCCAGTCCAGTTTCTTGGGGCTGAGGACGGAAACCTGGCGGAATGGAACCAGGCGCAGGTTTGAACGCCCTCTTAAAGGGATGTAGCAGGTATGTTTTATAATAATTGGATTTCTATAGAGGTTTCGTTATTTTGGATGACAAGAATATTTGCACAAATCAATGTCAGGATACTTATGTATCCACCTGAAACATTTTTACATAAGGAATCCAAAAGAGAAAAAAAACTCCACCATAATACTGTTTGCTTGTGTGTCGGCCGCTAGATTAAAAAGAACACACACATTTAAAAAAATCTTGGTTTGATGTAAAACTAATAAAAGTAAATTCACCTTACCAGTTCCTTGCTGCTCATGTTCTACAATTTTCCCATATTCTTGCTGGTGTCTTCTCTTCTTGATATGCCTCGGACAAAAATGTGATATGGTGACTGGTCACATTTCCATGTCGGAGGGTTCGGGAACTTGATAAGGGGAACAATGGGTGGGGGATAATTATTATTTTTACTATTATGTTAAAGATTTTTTTTTTTTTTTTTTTAATATAAAGGGAGTCTGTCAACAGATCCCAGCATTTCAACCAAGGCATGCAGATAGATAGGTCAGGATCACCAGATCCCTGTATATCAACCCATACTTGCAGATAGATAGGTTAGTGTCACCAGATCCCAGCATATCAATCCAGCCCTGCAGATAGATAGGTTAGTGTCACCATATCCCAATATATCAACCCAAACTTGCAAATAGACATGTTAGGGTCACCAGATCCCAGCATATTACCGCAGCCCTGCAGATAGATAGGTTAGTGTCTCCAGATCTGAGCATATTATCCCAGACCCACAGATAAATAGGTTAGGGTTACAGATCCGAGCATATCAACCCAGACCTGCAGATAGATAGGTTATTGTCATCAGATCCCAGCATATCAACCCAGACCTGCAGATAGATACAAATACAGACGGTATCCAGCACCAACGCGTTGTTCTCTTAAAACTTAGCCTTTATTTTCAATGGTTAAAAACCATACATCATGGAAGTGTTATGTTCTTATGATCACATCAGGAGATGATAACTGACGCGTTTCGAGGACATGTGATCCTCTTAGTCGTAGCCAGGCTACGACTAAGAGGATCACATGCCCTCGAAACGCGTCAGTTATCATCTCCTGATGTGATCATAAGAACATAACACTTCCATGATGTATGGTTTTTAACCATTGAAAATAAAGGCTAAGTTTTACGAGAACAATGCGTTGGTGCTGGATACCGTCTGTATTTTTGCAATCACTTATACCGTTGGAGTTTCTGGAGCCGGGCATCCGCGATTGTTTGTGGACACTGCACCTTATGAAGTTCATGGGACACTTTCATCCGAACAGAGTGAGTGGGCTGTGATTTCCCTTTCCCCGTACCCTTCAAGTTGTGTGTCTGCAGATAGATAGGTTAGGGTCATCAGATCCCAGCATATCAACACAGACTTGCAGATAGATAGTTCAGGGTCACCAGATCCAAGGATATCAACCCAGACTTGCAGATAGATAGTTCAGGGTCACCAGATCCAACCATATCAACCTAGACCCACAGATAGATTGGTAAGGGTCATGTGAATGAAGCAGTGTTTTCTCCTTCTCAATTGTTCCCTCCGTTGCCGAGAAATCCCCGGTTTAGTCAATATACAAATTAGCTATTTGGAGCAATGGCAAAAAAAAATGGGAAAATACAAGTAGCATACAAACAGTAGTATCCTTTTCCTAAATCATATCCAACTATGCAAAACTATCCACATGAATTCCTCCGTGACCGCATTGGTACTATAGGAATAGTTTGTACTTTATATCAATTTTGCCCACTTCAAGTTTTGGACATAATTGCTGGATATGCGATCCAAGATGTCAGGATTGGGATTTTAATAAAATATTCAATTTCCCATTGAAGCGTAATGTTAGGGATATCGTGTATGGTTAGCTTGCCCACTTCCTCTGTACATATCAGATTCCTTTCCATACCCATCCCACACAGACTTCCGAGCCAATGGATGCTCTTCCCTGCGTTTCAGAATTACTTACAGAAATATGTTACCCTTCCGTCCAGAGCCAACGATGGGGGTAATTGTTTATGTCTAATAAAGCCGCGCAGCCTCCAGATAGCTATATGTTACTCTATCATCCTCATCCTACACACATTGAAAGTGTTCCAAGATAATATGTGGGAGATCTATATTCTCCTTCCAGAATGTTAGAAGAAACAGTAGAAACATAAAAGGCGTACAATGTCTGCCTGGGATCCGGCCATTCCAATATTTTTTTTACTAAATTATTATTTTTCTCTACTTTGGATTTATTTTGCACATTTTTGTTTCCATTAGTATATTTTAGAGCATTAAATTGTCCATATTCTGCTTCTCCAGTGGTTCTTTATTTCCTGTATTTGGTGCGTCTGTAATTTCAGTGATATGCTGAAAACTATATTCTACATACATATAACTGGATTGTGGCACTGCTGTGCAGCTTCCAATCTCATCTGTATCTGTGTCCTTAGGATGCAGAATATAATTGTGGCACCAATGCTACTAGATATTGTGACCCAAAGAAAGAAGCTAACGTAATTATATTTCCTGGGGTATGGCTTTAAAAAAACATAGAAGAACCCAGAGTTACCTTTTTACAACTTCCTCACCCAAAAGAAAAAAAAAATCAAATGATCAATAAATTATGTGTGCACCAAAAATAGCAAAAACTACAACACGTCACAAAAAAAAAATGAGCCCCCAAATGGCTAGAGAAGAACCTAGGGTTACCCTTTTTTTTACCTCTTTCTCACCCCAAAGAAAATATAATCAAATTATTAATAAATTATGTGTGCACCAAATGGCAAAAACTAAAACACATGTCACAAAAAACAAGCCCCCAAATAGCTAGCGAAGAACCCTTTTTTACCTCTTTCTCACCCAAAAGAAAATATAATCAAATTATTAATAAATTATGTGTGCACCAATATGGCAAAAACTACAAAACATGTCAAAAAACGAGCCCCAATATGGCTAGAGAATAACCAATAGTTACTTTTTTACTCCTCCCTCAACCAAAAGGAAAAAAAAATAAAAAATTATTAATAAATTATGTGTACACCAAAATGGCAAAAACTGCAAAACGTCACAAAAAATTAGCCTCAGTATAGCTAGAGAAGAACCCAAAGTTATCCTTTTTACCCCTTCCTCAGCCAAAAGAAAAAAAATCAAATTATCAATAAATTATGTGTACACCAAAATGTCATAAACTACAAAACATGTCACAAAAAATGAGCCCCCATATGGCTAGAGAAAAACTCAGTTACCAGTTTTACTTTTTAACTCCTTCCTCACCCAAAAGAAAAAAAAAATCAAATTATTAATAAATTATTAGAGATGAAAGAGTAGTATTCGATCGAGTAGGTATTCGATCGAATGCTACTGTATTCGAAATATTCGTACTCGATCGAATACTACTAGCTATTCGCAGTAAATATTCGATTCAGAGCCAGCGTCGATTGGCCGAATGCTATACAGTATAGCATTCGGCAAATCAACGCTGGTTCTGCAGCAGGCTCATCCTTGCTAGTCAGGAGAGCTGGCAGTTTGCTGTTACGAGTGAGCTTACTTTTTCTCATAGGAATGTATTGACCAGCGTTGATTGACCAGTGTACAGCATCCGTCCAATCAACGCTGGTCCTGCCGGAGGCTCGTCTGTGAGAAGGCGGAGTCTAAGATCGAACCACAGCAGTCCCCATTGTGGTCTGACCTTAGACTCCACCTCCTCACAGACGAGCCTCCGGGAGGACCAGCGTTGATTGGCCGAATGGTGTACACTGGCCAATCAACACTGGTCAATTCAGTCCTATGAGAAAAAGTCAGCTCCCTCATAACAGCAAACTGCCAGCTCTCCTGACTAGCAAGGACGAGCCTGCAGCAAATCAACGCTGGTTCTACAGCAGGCTCGTCTTTGCTAGTCAGGAGAGCTGGCAGCTTGTGGTTACGAGGGAGCTTACTTTTTATCAGCGCAACTGCAAGCACTGTGCAGTTAAAGCACACAAACCCCATAGACTATAATGGGGTCTGTGCGCTTTAACTGCACAGTGCGCCTCCTAAACACTCTCCTCCTGCTACTCGTCGACTTGGTGACTCTCCTTTAGTTGAATAGTGGTTTCCCCTGAAACGAGCATTTTTTTTCCCATAGACTATAATGGGATTCGATATTCGATCGAATAGTCGAATACTGAGGTTCTACTCGGAACGAATATCGAATCTCGAATATTTCACTGTTCACTCATCTCTATAAATTATGTGCACACCAAAATGGCAAAAACAACAAAATATGTCATAAAAAACGAGCCCCCATATGGCTAGAGAAGAACCCAGTGTTACCTTTTTACTTTTTACTCCATTCTCACCCAAAAGGAAAAAACAATATATTAGGTGTACACCAAAAAATTGTAAAAACTACAACACTTGTAACAAAAAATGAGCCCCATATGTCTTGGCTAATAGAAATAAAGGTATGACATTAGGAAATCAAATCAAAGATAAAAAAAATATTGCTTACAAATTACCAATTCAGTATTGAGTCAATATTCCAGGAAAATACACATTTTCAAGTTTTTTTGCATGTGCAGTTTTGATTTTTGTGCTTTTTTTTCTGGCGGCATATAGGGCTTTACCTTTATGTTATTTTTTTATTTTTAGATGTTTTCTTTTTTTTGTTATATTCCTGAAAATTTTTTAGAAAAGGAAAGAAAACATTTCTTTCACATTTCCCTTTTTTTTTTTTTTTTTTTTTTTTTTTTTTTAATAGCACAAAGTGGTAATAAAAAACTTTTCAAAATAGTTTTTCCTCGGGGGTGGGACTAGAACTTGTGTTGAGGATGTGTTATATTTTAGAATTTTTACATTATTTTACTTTCAATTTTATTTCTTCCCTTTCTAGTTATTTATTTATTTTTTACGTTGTATCCTTATAAGGTCATAATAGATATTTGTGGGGCATCTGAACAGTATTATTTAGTTGGGGGGCTGATTTTCCCTGTAATTGGGGGTTATACCTGTAGTCCCAGTTACAGGAGGAATGCAGCGTCGTGTCCATAATGCCCAAGTCATGTGAGATTTCACTGCATCATGGCGCTCTATGAGGCAGGGGATTTTATTCACACAGCCATGGTCAGTCCAGGAAAGCTTGGACCATGGCTTTTGCATTGGATACGGCTGTGTGAATACTTACTAAGGCCTCTTTCACATGTGTTTTTTTTTTTTTTTTTATAAATCCAGTACACAGACTGGTGCAATTCAAACTGAAACTTGAGGCCTTTAGGTAAAAAGGTTACCTTTAGAACAGGTAGAAGACGGATTAAAAAAACCCAAGAAATGGGCTTCATTTATCAAAACGACGTAGCAGAAGAACTGGCCTTATTAGCCATAGCAACCAACAATCAACATGCAATTTTCGTTATTCTGTTTAAAGGGGTTGTCAAATTCCCTTTTAGGTCGGGGCCCCATGCTGCGGAAAAGCTGTTTTGGTTTTTTTCATTGTAATTTTTTTGTTGCGATTTTTTGAGCCAAAGTCAGAAGCGGAATGAACAGTAGGGAGAAGTATAAGAACTTCCTATATATTTCTCATTCATTCTATAGCCACTTCTCAGTTTGGCTAACCACCCCCCCCCCCCCAAAAAAAAAAAAAAAAAAAAAAAAAACAGCAGCGTGTCTACAACGTGGGGCCTTACTATAAGAAACTTTTTTCTTCAGGATCCTCATATTTTGGGCAAAGGGGAGAGTGGCTACCAAGAGCAACTCTCTCTCTGGAGGACATGACCTGTCCTACATTACACAGACAGTCTACTGGTATGAATGGAGAGGGTGTAATACCGTATGCCACCTGTGGTGTCACTGCAGGGAATCTGAACCATTACTACCAGGTTGCCCAACAGATTTTGGAGACAATTTATGAGCCACTTGTTTTCGAAAAAGACAAGATGTCCAAACTGGAGAACCCCCGTAAAAAATGAAAGCTGCATTGTGATATTTGGAATGTCTATGGTCACATACTTGACTACCCGTATTACATGTGGACGGCTTGGGTCTAGCAGAAGAAGAGTCCCTCTTACTTAGCTGTCTTCCATTCTGGTTTGTAGACCAGGTCCACTCCTCGACCTCCATACACAGTAATTAGGGTTGAGCCGATCTTGAGATTTCAGGATCGATTTTAAAATCCGATTTCCGATAATATTCCAGCTGATCCCGATCGCCATCGGGAAATTTGCTCGATCTCCGATCGGAATCCGATCTTTTCCGATCCCGATCGCTCAACCCTAGTCAATGCTTCTCTATGGGAAAAGTCACTTTTAGGGTTGAGCCGATCTTGAGATTTTAAATTCCGATTTCCGATCATTTTCCAGACGATCCCGATTGCGATCGTGAAATTTGCTCGATCGCCAATCAGGATCCGATCTTTTCCGATCCCGATTGCTAAACCCTTACAGTAATACAGTATATGGCCTCTCGGAGTATAGCGCTTATACTTATTGGTGATACTTTAAGGAATAGTACACTGAAAGCTCCAGAATCCATTCGATGACTTCATGAAAGACGACAGCCACTGTCAGGCTGCGGCCCCTGCATCAGAAGAAGCTGCTTACGCTCCACATTTGGCTCTGTTCTCGCAGCCAGAACTCTTGGCCGTGTTATTGTTTTGCTCAATTTCCAAATTTTATGAGCTGTCTCCTCAGAGAATTGTTAAGACAACAGGAGGGCGACGGGTGAAAAGAACTGAAGTTAGAATCTAGCATTTCATTTATTACTTTCTTCCAAATTTAGTGAAAACACCAAATCCCTATCATTTTAATATGACTTATGCTGGGTTCAGATCTGTGTTCTTGTGGTGCAGATACATCTAATACGTCTGGACGAAAAAGTCCTGGAAGCGTGAATATTTTGTCTGGCGATTTTGGTTAAAAATAACAGATGTATAATGAACCCAAGACAGTCAATGCAGGTTGCTGTGTCCATTCTTCTGGTTCTCCGATGGGCTGATGTAGATGTGAACCTATATATGCAGTTGGTAGAAAGTCCACACAAGCACGGGGAGAACATTGCAGATGTTCCTGATGGGATTCGAACCCAGGACTCCAGTGCTACAAAGCTGCAGTGCTAACCACTGAGTCACCACGTTGCCTCTAGTAGGTAGGAAGTCTGTACAGTGATATAGATATGTAATGGTCATATATCAGGTAGAAGAATCTCTCCACGGGCAGCCCCCACTGCTTCACTTTCCTTTCTGTGTCGCCATCCATTGCGGTTTTTCCTTAGGCCTCTAGGGGGCATCACATATTACATCCTGGATATTGTATCATAATACCCCCTGGAGGCCTAAGCAGAGGCAGCCATGCATAGGAGTGGGGAAAGGTTAGGGAAAATCATCCGTTACAGCCTAGGGGGCACTATATGCCTTACAGTACTATACCCTTACTTAGTGTAAGGGCCACTATTTCAGGACCCCATACAGTAAGGGCCCCTGTTACAGGCCCCCATACAATAATGGCCCTGTTATAGGCCCCAGACAGTTGGGGTTCCTGTTACAGATCCCCATTCACTAAGGCCAGTGTTGCAGGCCCCCATACAGTAAGAGCCCACTATTATAGGTCCCCTATACAGTAAGGGCCCCTGTTACAGGCCCTCATACAGTAAGGGGGCCTTTAATAGAGACAGTATACTGTGTGGCTCCAATAAAAGAGGCAATTATATAAGGGGCAATAGACTGCGTGAAATGATCAGTAAAAGGGGCATTATACTCTGTGTGGGCTGAGTAAAGAGGGTGTTACACCATGTGGGGGCCGGAGGCCCCAGTCAAAAGCTTGCTATGGGGCCCATCTTTCCTAAGTACGTCCCTGCTTTTAACCTTTGCAAGGAGGTGTGGGTTTTGCTTTAGGAGGATTTCCATGTTGTCATCTTCAGAATAGCCACAGATTGGTGGCATTGTGAAAGTGAGCTGTGGACAAGAACGTGGCCATGTAGAGACCAGGAGAGCAACATGGATGCAACAAGTCAAGAGATGAAGCAGGAGCTTAGTCAGGACCACAGGTACCAGGAATACTAATCTGGGGTTGAGGCAGGGACATAGTCAGGAATAGTCAGACTGGGATTAGGAAAAGGATCAGGAATAATAGCAATGACAAGATCTCTGGAGAACAGAGGAAGGAAACTCTTTGGTAGGCCCCAGGACCAAGGTAATCAGTGATCAAGGCAACTGGAGATGGACGGACCTCTCAAGATCTGTTTTGGGTCCCTGACTCATTTCAGGTCAAACAAGTTCAGTACAAACCAATCCTAAAATCTGCATCTGAAGAGACCCCAGAGTATAATACGGGGGCCATTTTAGGAATCAACATTTGTTCAGTTTCATAAAAACAACAATTTGGAATATTCAGGTCAAACCCGGCTATGTACGAGCCAATTCACCCATCTGCAATGGCAACCAAACACTGAGGACTGAGTTTGTACTATGACAATATGACCTGATTCAATATTTGTTGTACTCATTTCTCATGGATTTTAGGCTAGGGTACATGACGACTTTATCTGCGACCAGTCACATGACCAAGGTTCTCTGCGTCATCCTGCAACTCCATTGCCAATGTAAGTGAATGTAGCCATATTGTGACCCCATGGTTATTGCAATTACAACTTAATCCAAGTGTCCCATGTTTTTGTGACTAGAAGTCACAGTCGCAGTCTTCTTGGGGCAATGTCACTCCATTCACTTACATTGCTGAGCACAGTTGTGGCCGACGTCGCTGTGAGTTATTACATAGGTGTATAAGGCAAAGCAGATAAATGTCCTGTAACTGTAGCGAGCCGGGCACACGTATGTCTGTGACATGACCAGGACAGATCTGATTCGAAGTAACCAATGGAGATTCCTATTGAATTACAGAAAGAAGAGTCTCCATGCGTCATTGCTAACAATCTGAAGAGAGACTGTAGAGTTAACATTCTCTATATCATGATCCATCCATTCATCCATCCATCCATCCATCCATCCATCCATCCATCCATCCATCCATCCATCTATCTATCTATCTATCTATCCATCCATCCATCCATCCATCCATCCATCCATCCATCCATCCATCTATCTATCTATCTATCTATCTATCTATCTATCTATCTATCTATCTATCTATCTATCTATCTCTCTCTCTATCTATCCATCTATATCTCTATCTATCTATCTATCTATCTATCTATCTATCTCCTATCTATCTATCTATCTATCTATCTATCTATCTATCTATCTATCTATCTATCTATCTATCTATCCATCCATCCATCCATCCATCTATCTATCTATCTATCTATCTATCTATCTATCTATCTATCTATCTATCTATCTATCTGTTATCTATCTATCTCTACATCATAGCTATTTATCTATAGAATATATCAAATATCTCATATCTATCTACATGTATTTCCTATTTATTTATCTATCTCTCTATAGAATATATAATCTATCTCACATCTATCTGACTTCCTTTACATCATATTTATCTATCTACAGAACATATAATCTATCTCAAATCTATATCACATCTACAGTATTATCAATCTATTATTTATCTGTTATCTATTATCTATCTATATCATATATCTATCTATGTATTTCATATCTATCTGTCTATCTCATATACACAGTATCTATTCATATCTATCTATCTATCTCAAATCTATGTCATGTCTATCTATCTATCTATCTATCTATCTATCTATCTATCTATCTATCTATCTCCTATCTATCTATCTATCTATCTATCTATCTATCTATCTCCTATCTATCTATCTATCTATCTATCTATCTATCTCCTATCTATCTATCTATCTATCTATCTATCTATCTATCTACCTATCTATCTATCTATCTCATATCTATGTCATGTCTATCTATCTATCTATCTATCTATCTATCTATCTATCTCCTATCTATCTATCTATCTATCTATCTATCTATCTATCTATCTATCCATCTTTCCCATTAATAAACACAATTGATGTACAGAACACTGTGATATAAGTTTTTCTGCAACTCCCACCAAGATAGAAGTTCATTGTAACAAGTCCTTATCAGATACATAGTGTTACATACGGGGCTTTTAGTTTCTAGATTTCCGCCGTCTTATGAAGTATTTGCTTAAGTTGTGCAACATTTATTGCTCTTAATAAATCCATCTTTCTTCCCTCTACATGGACAGTTGCCTGGAATCCCCTATTTAGTAATAATGGCTGAGTCTGTGAGCGGCTGTACAGTTACTGTAAATTCATAAAAGTGTGACATTGCCATCTAGTGGATGTGACTATAACAGGGCCAGTGTTACCAGTGAGGACATACAAGATAAGACGAGATAATAAGATATCACTAATGTGTCAGGGGGCTCCTTTATCCATAGATCTATGTATCCTGCTAGACATCAATGTAAAGTCTCTGTTGCATTTGAAGTATTTTTATTACTTTAGATCAGTTAATGAAGAAACTTATACTAATTCAAAAATTGTATTGATTCATCTCCCGCCATCTTTGGCACCTACGATATCTGCTCCTCCTGACAATAGACAGACTTTGTAGATTATTTTCTATTAAAAGAAAGTAAAATAGGTTAATAAAGTATATGACAAACATATTCACCAAACATCTCCCTATACTATAGCAAAAAAAAAAAAGTGAAGCGATGATTCTTTAAAGGGGTATTCCATCTCCGACATTTACAGAATTCCTGGCTTTCCATTCTCTTTGCAGGAGTTCCAAGAAGAGCCAAACAGGGAGCCTGGGCTAATGTGCAACCCCCATAACTGTGAATGGAGAGAGTGAAACTTGCACCACCACCTAGGCGTCCATAGATAGATAGATGCAGATTCCAGAGATAGGTGGAGATCCCGACTTATTTATTGGCTATGTATAGGGTACACCATAAATATCCGATATGGGAATACCACTTTAATGGGTGAAAGGGAGGGTATGCAAATAACACTTATTCTTAGGACTGTCGAAGACAGTTGAGTACCGTACTTAGCTATATTCTGCAGGTGCTTTCAAGAGGGGGACATGGGATGCCTGTTTTCATGATCAGTGGGGGTTCCAGTTGTGGGACCCTAGAGATTAGGCACTTGTCCCCTGGGAAACAGCCAGCAGAGGAGCAAAGAGAATGGTAACCCTGGGCTGTTGCTAACCCAAGATACCTGAGCGAGCACAACATTCTGCAGATGTCTGGTAAAGCTGAAACCCATGGTAGAGCAGGGTGCTGGAGGCTTCCTGCCCTACCACTTGTCATCATGTAGTCCTATATGATTCTTGGCTCAAGTGACTTGAGACTGTCCCTGTATTACATTCTTTGCACTGGGACGCAGCATTTACAATAACTGCAGCAAAGAAGAGACCCCATTCATCATGGGATCAGGGTTTGGAAAAAGTTCTTCCCCCCCCTTCTGGAGTTAAGTTGAGGCATTATTAATTCAAGGGGAACCATAAAGGAGATTATCAATAGGAGGGGCCACTTAGGGGACATTAGTAATTCAAGGGACACAAAATAGGATTTCATGAATTTATGGAGACACTCAGGAGACGACATGACTTTAAGGGGCACTCGGGGGGCTTTAGAACTATGGTGTTGATGACCTATTCTTAGGATAGGTCATCAATATTTTTATCCCTTTAATTTTGGCTATGTTGAGGGCACAAAAGAGGCATTATTACTTTGTAGAGGAAGAAATGGGTGTTACAATATGGGACACTATCTGTTTAGAATCATTATTTTTAGGGGGTCCTACCTGGATCTTGTTTTCAGAGCTGCTGTCTGTACAGTAGATTTTTTTTTTTTTTTTTTTTTTATTATTTTTTTTTTGGGCGGGGGGGCAATTATTGATATGGCAGCATTATATTTGAAGTGCAGTATTTGGTGGCAAGGTACCATACAGCAGGTAGAGTAACCAGGGAAGCAATAGGCAGAATTGAAGGTAGCAGGGGGATGGGGAGTTTTTGTAGATGAGGGAATGACAGGTAGGTACTGGGGGAGTGCAGAGGCAAAGACGTCTGAGTTTCAAGCTTTACCTAGAGAAGTTGCGGGAAGAAGTAGTCATGATGGTCTGGGCCGGGTGCTTCAGCTATTGCTAGGAGCTAGGAATAACAACTTCAGTCTCTGTTCACGTCAATGGTGTCTGAAGTCAAATCTCCCAAATTAGGCTCCGCCTCTGATGCACTTGCAAGCTATCTGGCATATCTATAAATCAATGATTATCTGTGCATTGCATTGCATCCCTAAGTTGCACTATTATTGGTTTCGGACGCATTTCCATCCTGATAGACTCCCTTTCCCTGAAACAAAATCTAGGTTTTTGTTAATTTACGTTGATTTTTATTGATCTTTGATATTTTAACAAGAGTTACAGGAAAGGAAGAAAGTGGGGGGACTATAAAAGCTTTAGCCGTTCATACTGTATGTGGCCAAGACACCGAAGATTCTTACATCTCGAAATTGAGATATATTACATGTGAGATATGTGTTGCGTGCTATCTATTATTGATTGGAAATTGTAAGATGTAAGTTCCATGTGAAATAGTTTGTGTTCACAGTATCTTATATAGTATTATATTATACAATATATACATTCACTGCTGAGTCCACTCCTAGACCACTGGTTCTCAACCTTTCTAATGCCGTGACCCCGAAATACAGTTTCTCATGTTGCAGTGACCCCAAACCAAAAAATAAGTTTGGTGGCTACTTCATAACTGTAATTTTGCTACAGTTATGATTCAGAATGTAAATACCTGATATGCATTATGTATTCTCATTGCTACAAATCAAACATCATTTAAACATAGGCATACCTCCCAACTTTTGAAGATCAGAAAGAGGAATAAAATGTACGGCCCGCGCAGAAAATTTAGCTCCGCCCACTTTTATGTTGACTCCGCCCATTCTCATTCATTTTTCATGTGCTCCCACACAGTATAATCCTCCTACAGTCACCCGTAAATTATATGTCCCCCCTCCATCTCTCCCCCAGTTTCATATAACCCCTTCATTGGCCCCCAGTTTCATGTCCCCCCATCTCTGCCCCCAGTTTCATGTCCCCCCGTCTTTGCCCACAGTTTCATGCCGTTCTCCCCCCCCCCCGCTTCATCTGCCCCAGTGTCATGCCGTTCTCCCCCCCTTCATGTGCCCCAGTGTCATGCCGTTTTCCCCCACTTCATGTGCCCCAGTGTCATGCCGTTTTCCCCTCCTTCATCTGCCCCAGTGCCATGCAGTTCTCCCCCTTTCATCTGCCCCAGTGCCATGCAGTTCTCCCCCCCTTCATCTGCCCCAGTGTCATGCTGTTCTCCCCCCCTTCATCTGCCCCAGTGTCATGCCGTTCTCCCCCTCCTTCATCTGCCCCAGTGCCATGCAGGTCTCCCCCTTTCATCTGCCCCAGTGCCATGCAGTTCTCCTCCTCTCCTTCATCTGCCCCAGTGTCATGCCGTTCTCCCCCCCCTTCATCTGCCCCAGTGTCATGCCATTCTCCCCCCCTTCATCTGCCCCAGTGTCATGCCGTTCCCCCCCTTCATCTGCCCCAGTGTCATGCCGTTCTCCCCCCCTTCATCTGCCCCAGTGTCATGCCGTTCTCCCCCCTTCATCTGCCCCAGTGTCATGCCGTTCTCCCCCCCCCTTCATCTGCCCCAGTGTCATGCCGTTCTCCCCCCCTTCATCTGCCCCAGTGTCATGCCGTTCCCCCCCCCTTCATCTGCCCCAGTGTCATGCCGTTCTTCCCCCAGGTTCATGGGCCCCTTCATTATGTTCCAACTTAATGTTTAACACACACAAAAAAACACTTATACTCACCTTCCACGCTCCCCCCGCCGCTCTCTCTGCAGTCATCGGACGGATGATGCTATCACGTCTGCGCATGCACGCAGGCATTCAGTTTGGAACACATGTCCATAACGGCTTCTCAGCGGCTAAAGCCATCAGAAATATGTATTTTCCGATGGCTTTAGGCGACCCCGTGTTTTGGTCGTTCGACCCCCGCCAGGGTCGCGACCCACAGATTGAGAACCGCTGCGCTAGACGTAAAGACCAAACATTGCTTTAGGCTGCAACCACACATTGAGGATAAGCTGATTTTCTGTTGCAGATTTTGCTGCAGTTTATTGAGCCAAAGCCAAGAGTGGATTGAGCAAAAGGTAGAAGTATTAGGGTAAGCTCAAACAGGGTTTTTTGGACTGGATTTTGACGTGGAGGCCGCATGCACCGGCGTCCAGTTGCGGCATTCCACTCTGGATTAGGTCCAAATGAATGGGCCTAGTCGGGAGGGAGTGTCGTGCTACAGAAGCTGCAGCGGATTTTATGCAGCTCGCTTCTTTTTTCCGCGAGCGGCATAAAAAAATGCTAGCGGAAAAAAGAAGTGAACAGCTCCCATTGGAGGTGTTTTTTGGAGCCGGATTCCAAAAAATCCCATGTGAACCCTAAGAGCTTCCTATATATTTCCCATTCCTTTTGCAGCCATTCGTGGCTTTGGCTCAAAAAACTGCAACGAAAAAGCGGCATTTCCGCAATGTGGGGCCTCTGCCTGAAGTTAAGGTTTCATGTAGCAAAACACAACTTAGGCTGAGGCCCCACGTTGCGGAAACGCAGCTTTTTTGTTGCAGTTTTTTGAGTCAAAGCCAAGAATGGGTACAAAAGGAATGGGAACGCTACTAAAAGTTCTTATACTTCCCTCTTCTGCTCAGTCCACTCCCGATCTTGGCTCATAAAAACCGCAACAACGAAAGCTGCATTTCTGCAATGTGGGGCCTCATCACATTGTTTTTCCCATAGCATTTTTCATGGTGTTTGTGCTGTGTTTTTCTTCCCTTATTTCATCTATAGGGAAAATGCTTCCGTTTTGCTATGCTTGACATGCTTCTTTCGTCTAATCTACTCATATTTTCTCACTGCCTATTTGTTAAATTCTATTTTCTGTACATGATTATGCGGCAGCCATCTTGCCCAAGCTTCTGCTCAGGTCTGTTAACAGCAGTGATACGCTTTATAGCATAGTCACAGCCATAGGCAGGAATAGTCTGTAAACTGTGACATCACCTATTGTCAGTAGTAGATGCAACCATAATGTGTGATATTCTATTGTATGTGATGTAAATGAGGTGAATGTTGCAAAGAAAACCCCTACAGAGTTAGCAAGTCTCAGTCTATTAATAGGCTTAGTGGGCAGAGTAAACATTGCAGGATTTAGACCTTTTTTTTTTTTTTTTTTTTTAAATCCCCTGGATCAACACTGTAGGGATTGTAGGGTTATAGGCTGGACTTGATGGACTCATGTCTTCATCCATCCTCATCTATAATGTAACTATGTAAAAATATAGTGGCATGGAAAATATTTTTAAAAATGATAAAAATTTCTTTATAAAACTTAGTTTAAATATAAACAATTTTATTGGTGACACATCCACTTTAAATGTTGCTGCCTTAAATCCTCATACCGATAACATTGGACTGTTAGGGAACATACACAGTCCAGTCACATTAATGTCACCACCTGTCAAAATCCAGAATAACCCCCTTTGGCAGAGCGGACCGCTGCGAGACGTGCAGGAAGAGAGGGGATGTTGTGATGATGTCACTGGGATGTTGAGCCATGCCGACTCCAGTGCTGTGGCCAGCTGCGCTAGGTTACGCGGTTGAGCATCCATCGCGCAAATAACCCGATCAAGGTGGTCCCACAGATTCTCGATTGGGTTCAAGTCCGGGGCATTTCCTGGCCAAGGGAGTACGGTAAACTCATCCTGGTGCTCCTCGAACCACGCACATATACTGTGAGCTTTATGACGCGTCGCATTGTCCTGCTGGTAGACGCCATCATCCTGAGATAAAATTATTCGCATGTAGGGGTGAACATGGTCCACAAGGATAGATACATACTTGTGTTGGTCCATCGTGCCTTCCACAATGATGAGTGCACCCAGATGGCTGATGACACGCGCCTTCTGCGATTGGTTATGTAACATTGATGTCAAAAGTGGTCACATTAATAGGACTGGACTGTGTATATTAAAAGGGGTTTTACAGTCCCAAATTTTCATACTGATGACTTAGGATAGGTGAATTGTCAGGGTCCCACATCTGGACCCGCACGGCTGCTACTGGGTGGGGAGCACGTGCAGTACAAGTAATAGGAGTTACTCTGCAGTTCACCGGAATCATAGCAATGCAATGGACGGAGCATTGCCCAAATCCTATGAGAGCCACACTGCACCTGCCGCCTGCCCCCTAGTAGTTTCCAGAAGGCTGCTAATCTGTGCAGGATCCTGGTGTCAGACCCCGACCGATTCTGTGGATAAGTCATCAGTATGAAAATTTGATTTGGCCCGAACACCAACATAAATTATCTTCTCACTTTCTTAGCATGCGATAGATTTCCAAGTGACATGTTGTGGTACCCCCTACATATTGTTCCAGTTACACCGACACGGACTGTAATGCGGTGCATTTCATTATAAGACCCTGTAAATGCTCCATGACCGGCAATTCATCTGAAATGTGCAGACTTCTAGGACTTTGCAATGGTTGTGTTGCATTTTTAGCATTAACTCGGCTGCCAAGTTCAACACAGTTTCTGTTTTGCAATAATGATGTTTTCTCCACACATATACAAATGAGGCCCGGTTTACTTTACTACAGATGGTAGAAGTCTGCAGCCAGGACCCTGCGCCAAAATGTGCCACAGCTCAAAAAGCAACTCTCAAAAGCTTCTTGAACGAAAATAAACAGACACATGAATTATTGGAAAACAGATCAAAACACATTGGATTTCCATGGATCACGGCTGTTTGAAGCATCGTAAAACCTACACTTTTCCTCCATTGTCCTGAGCCGTAAGCCAGGCGTATAATAGAGGATACATTGCACAAAATCCAGGGCTCTATAGTACAGAGTAAGACGATCTCTATTACCACCTGTGCAACATTAAAAACAGGATACTGGGAGTCCTTACAGACTAAACATCGTCCAAATAATATGACTATTAGCTAATGGCCAGGTCTACCGTTATATATACCATCGCTATATACTGGGGAGAGTAAATGGATGCGCTGAAATGTACTCGCACCCTGCAAAATAAACTACTTTCATTCATGACTGTTTGCTTTTCTCTACATGGACTAATTTGTACCACATAAAAGAGGAGAAAAGAATAAATTGTCTACATTGACGAAGCTAAAATGGTTCAGCTATAATAAAATAATAATATAAAATAATAATAATATAAAATAATAATAATAATATACAATAAAATTCAGATAATCCATTGGACCATCAAAGTGACAGATTCTCCAATAGAAATGATACATCTTTGTCGGGAACCCATAGAGAAGGTTGGACACTAGAGATGAGCGAACACTGTTCAGATCAGCCGTTCCGAACAGCACGCTCCCATAGAAATGAATGGAAGCAGCTGGCACGTACACCTTGCCGGCGGCCGGTCGCTTAACCCCCCGTGTGCCGGCTACGTCCATTCATTTCTATGGGAGCGTGCTGTTCCGAACAATGTTCGCTCATCTCTATTGGACACTGCGCGCGCTTGAATGTCTGATATGTCAAAATCCGTGAGTTTATGAAACAGGTCAAACTTTATTCAAATACCGAGCACTACGCGTTTTGGGAAATATCCCTTTTTCAAGTGCATAGGATAACTAGCTGCTACTTGTAAGTCAGACTCAGCTCACGTTCTTACAAGCAGCAGCTAGTTATCCTATGCACTTGAAAAAAGGAATATTTCCCGAAACGCGTAGTGATCAATATTTGAATAAAGTTTGACCTGTTTCATAAACTCACGGATTTTGACATATCATACGAAGATGTGTCCTGGCACAGTCATGATCGGAGACGGTCAGTGTGTGCAGGGGCAAGAACAATAGTAACGCCCAAGTGTCGGTGGTCTCATAGAAAGGTGATGTTGACTATAGAGTGTCAGGGCAGCGGTGGAGATGCGGGGCCCAAGTTTTCAGAACAGCTCAGGGTTTATGGCTTACTTAATCTACTTTTGTCCCACTTTCGCGATTTCAGGATCCCAGTGATGTCGCTATAACTTGTTGTTTTTTTTAAGATGTCAGCAAATATGGAAATAGCAATATTTTATCATTTGTTTTTACAGGGGAACACAAGAAATACGAATATATATATATATATATATATATATATATATATATATATATATATATATTTGCAGTTTGTTATAATAACTTCTCATTATGGTTTCTATAATAATTGTAAGTGGTTTCTTCCGAGAATATTTCTGTGATTTTTTTTTTACATTTTTTTCTTAAGAAGACAAAAAGTTACAGTTATTATCAGTATTCAGATAATACACAGTAATGCAGTGCAGAGGAATCAGTCAATCTGGTTTCTATTAGCAGGACAATGAAACAGAGATGGACTTGGCAAGAACATTTTCTTGGAGAATGTTAACGTTAAGTGAATTGTGTCGTTTACAGGAATGTGCACACAATGCTTATTTTCTTCTGGATCCTACTTAGGCTTCACACTGGACGCTCGCTTTACAGATCCATAAGTGCAATTTAAAGCCATTGTTAATGGACTCTTGCATTCCATATCGACTTCTGAGGCCAGTAGCATGTAGAGTATTGAACACAGGAGCTGGGCGGGGTGAGTATAGGAGACAGTAGCTTTCAATGCTGGATGTTGAGGAGCACAGGTCATTGCATTTGGCCACACAAGCTGTGGTAACTCTAGTCCTATTTGGCTATTGACCCAAGATATTAGTTTTGTGGTCCAAAAACAATATCCTGATGATAATAATAACAATTCAGAATTTACCAAGATGCTTCAGTAATGCTTAAGGAGAGCATGCACATAAAGCATTGACCTCATGAGTGGAGAAAACAAGAAGCGTTGTGACCTGGACCACTTAGCGTGCCTTTAAAGAGGACCTTTCACCACCTCCAACTAGTCCACATTTTTACATAATTTAATAGCTGCTGTGCCACTCATTTTGCCACAGTTAGAATTTTTTCTCTAGCCCTCACCATTCCTAAGCAATCAATGCTGTTTGTTTTTATGCCTGATAGGCTATTGAAACTCTTTACTGTCAGGTGGGCGGTGTCATACAGGACCAGGCAAGGAGTGTGATTTTGGCTGCCTCTGATTGGAGCTATGAATCACACCCCTACCTGACTCCTTCCTTCTGACATTAAAGAGCTTAAATTGCACATCAGGCAGCAAAACTACCTGTCCTTGATGCTCAGGAATAGTGGGGGCTAGAGAGAAAATTCCAACTGTGCTGAAACCAGTGGAGCAATGTCTATTAACAAATAGTAAGAGCTTGAATTGGTGGAGATGGCGAAAGATCCACTATAAGAGTGTTACACAGGGACATAATAAGTAACCATGAGGCTCTACTCTACCATGACCATCTTAAGCAGCTAACTTGAAAAGTTATCATTATTTTGGACTCCTTTACACACAGGGTTAATGCACATAGTGCAGATAAAGTCACACAATAATAAACACAGTGATGTCACAGTACAGGGGTAATACACACAGTGATGTCACAGTACAGGGATAATACACACAGTGATGTCACAGTACAGAGATAATACACACAGTGATGTCACAGTACAGGGGTAATACACACAGTGATGTCACAGTACAGGGATAATACACACAGTGATGTCACAGTACAGAGATAATACACACAGTGATGTCACAGTACAGGGATAATACACACAGTGATGTCACAGTACAGGGATAATACACACAGTGATGTCACAGTACAGAGATAATACACACAGTGATGTCACAGTACAGGCATAATACACACAGTGATGTCACAGTACAGGCATAATACACACAGTGATGTCACAGTACAGGGATAATACACACAGTGATGTCACAGTACAGAGATAATACACACAGTGATGTCACAGTACAGGGATAATACACACAGTGATGTCACAGTACAGAGATAATACACACAGTGATGTCACAGAACAGGGATAATACACACAGTGATGTCACAGTACAGAGATAATACACACAGTGATGTCACAGAACAGGGATAATACACACAGTGATGTCACAGTACAGAGATAATACACACAGTGATGTCACAGTACAGAGATAATACACACAGTGATGTCACAGTACAGAGATAATATACAGAGTGATGTCACAGTACAGGGATAATACAGACAGTGATGTCACAGTACAGGGATAATACACACAGTGATGTCACAGTACAGGGATAATACACACAGTGATGTCACAGTACAGGGATAATACACACAGTGATGTCACAGTACAGAGATAATACACACAGTGATGTCACATTACAGAGATAATACACAGTGATATCACAGTACAGAGATAATACACACAGTGATGTCACAGTACAGGGATAATACACACAGTGATGTCACAGTACAGGAATAATACACACAGTGATGTCACAGTACAGAGATAATACACACAGTGATGTCACAGTACAGGAATAATACACACAGTGATATCACAGTACAGAGATAATACACACAGTGATGTCACAGTACAGGGATAATACACACAGTGATGTCACAGTACAGGGATAATACACACAGTGATGTCACAGTACAGGGATAATACACACAGTGATGTCACAGTACAGGGATAATACACACAGTGATGTCACAGTACAGGGATAATACACACAGTGATGTCACAGTACAGGGATAATATGCACAGTGATGTCACAGTACATGATAATACACACAGTGATGTCACAGTACAGGGATAATACACACAGTGATGTCACAGTACAGGATAATTCACACAGTGATATCACAGTACAGAGATAATACACACAGTGATGTCACAGTACAGGATAATACACACAGTGATGTCACAGTACAGGGATAATACACACAGTGATGTCACAGTACAGGATAATACACACAGTGATGTCACAGTACAGAGATAATACACACAGTGATGTCACAGTACAGGATAATACACACAGTGATGTCACAGTACAGGGATAATACACACAGTGATGTCACAGTACAGGATAATATACACAGTGATGTCACAGTACAGGGATAATACACACAGTGATGTCACAGTACAGGGATAATACACACAGTGATGTCACAGTACAGAGATAATACACACAGTGATGTCACAGTACAGAGATAATACACACAGTGATGTCACAGTACAGGATAATACACACAGTGATGTCACAGTATAGGATAATACACACAGTGATATCACAGTACAGGATAATATACACAGTGATGTCACAGTACAGGATAATACACACAGTGATGTCACAGTACAGGGATAATACACACAGTGATGTCACAGTACAGGATAATACACACAGTGATATCACAGTACAGGATAATATACACTTAATATCTTCATCCCTCCTCCATAGTTATTATTTATTTCATCCTCCATAATGGGGCCCCTTAGTTTCTTGAGTCCCATAGTAGCTGCTATGTCTGCTATCCTGATAAATATGCCCATGGTTTTTCCCTACAGACTTTGCGTTAACATCTGTTACGCATACCTCCCAACCGTCCCGATTTCTGCGGGCCATTCACGATTTGGGTGACATGTCCCGCGGTCCCGGTTGGAGGGAGGTATGTCCCGATTTCAACTCAGATCTGCGTCCAGAGGATGCAGATCTGAGTTGAACACATATGCGGCTGAAGCAAGGAGCTGACACAGGTCAGCTCCTCGCTTCGACGCTGCGCGCCTCTCTCGCTGACACATGCGGCTGAAGCGAGGAGCTGACCTGTGTCAGCTCCTCGCTTCGCCGCCGGCTACTGGCTTGTAGATGCGATGATCGCTGACGCGATGATCGCGTCTACAAGCCAGTAGCCGGCGGCAGCGGCGAAGCGAGGAGCTGACACATATGTGTCAGCGACAGAGGCGCCCAGAGAGCGGCGAGGGAGCGGAGGAGAAGGTAAGTTTAATGTGGAGGTGGAACGGGAATCTGGGGGCAGATGAAGGAGAGGACGGCATGACACTGGGGGCAGAGATGGAGAGGACGGCATGACACTGGGGGCAGATGAAGGAGAGGACAGCAGGACACTGGGGGCAGATGAAGGAGGGGACGGCATGACACTGGGGGCAGAGATGGAGAGGACGGCATGACACTGGGGGCAGATGAAGGAGGGGACGGCATGACTCTGGGGGCAGAGATGGAGAGGACGGCATGACACTGGGGGCAGATGATGGAGAGGACGGCATGACTCTGGGGGCAGAGATGGAGAGGACGGCAGGACACTGGGGGCAGATGAAGGAGGGGACGGCATGACACTGGGGGCAGAGATGGAGAGGACGGCATGACACTGGGGGCAGATGAAGGAGGGGACGGCATGACTCTGGGGGCAGAGATGGAGAGGACGGCATGACACTGGGGGCAGATGATGGAGAGGACGGCATGACTCTGGGGGCAGAGATGGAGAGGACGGCAGGACACTGGGGGCAGATGAAGGAGGGGACGGCATGACACTGGGGGCAGAGATGGAGAGGACGGCATGACACTGGGGGCAGATGAAGGAGGGGACGGCATGACTCTGGGGGCAGAGATGGAGAGGATGGCATGACACTGGGGGCAGATGAAGGAGGGGACGGCATGACTCTGGGGGCAGAGATGGAGAGGACGGCATGACACTGGGGGCAGATGATGGAGAGGACGGCATGACACGGGGCAGAGATGGAGAGGACAGCATGACACTGGGGGCAGATGAAGGAGAGGACAGCAGGACACTGGGGACAGATGAAGGAGGGGACGGCATGACACTGGGGGCAGATGAAGGAGGGGACGGCATGACTCTGGGGGCAGAGATGGAGAGGACGGCATGACACTGCGGGCAGAGATGTGGGGACATGAATCTGGGGGCAGAGATGGAGAGGACATGAATGTGGGGGCACAGATGGAGAGGACATGAATCTGGGGGCAGAGATGTGGAGACATGAATCTGGGGGCAGAGATGGGGGACATGAATCTGGGGGCAGAGATGGAGGGACATGAATCTGGGGGCAGAGATGGAAAGGACATGAATCTGGCGGCAGAGATGGGGGGACATGAATCTGAGGGCAGAGATTGGGGGGACATGAATCTGGGGGCAGAGATGGGGGACATGAATCTGGGGGCAGAGATGGAGGGGGAACATGAATCTGGGGGCAGAGATGGAGCGACATGAATCTGGGGGCAGAGATGGAGGGGACATGAAACTGGGAGCAGAGATGTGGGGACATGAATCTGGGGGCAGAGATGGAAGGGGGACATGAAACTGGGGGCAGATGAAGGGTGTATATGAAACTGGGGGAGAGATAGAGGGGGGTCATATAATTTACGGGTGACTGTAGGAAGATTATACTGTGTGCGGGCACATGAAAAATTAACGAGTGGGCGGAGTCAACACAGAAGTGGGTGGGGCTAAATTTGCTGCGGCGCGCATAACATGGGCAGCGCTAACGTGATGAATAGCCTACCCCAGAGTTAGGTGGTTCAGTTCAAGAAAGTTCAGCAGTTGGAGCAGTCGGTACAAGTTGTCACTATTTTGCTGTGGTTACAATTCCAGACTACTGGAGACAGGCTTCCCCACATCACTAGGCCTCAATGAGCTCACAGAGGGAGAGATGGCGGGGGGACATATAATTTACGGGTGACCATAGGAGGATTATACAGTGTGGGGGCACATGAAAAATGAATGAGAATGGGTGGAGTCAACATAAAAGTGGGTGGAGCTAAATTTGCCACAGCGCACTGCACATTTTGTCCCTCTTTCAGTTCTTCAAAAGTTGGGAGGTATGATTATATTGATGGACTTGCTCATGCCTTTGGTGCAGAATTTCATCAGCATGCAAGTGACCATATATTGTAAGAGTAACATTGCAACATGTTCACACTCATTTAATAGATTTCAGTAACTAGAATGTCAAAGAGGTTTACGTGGCCCACAATAGATAAACGGCAATATTGTGCTATGGTTTGCCACAACCCCCCTGTCATGTACACTTTATATGTTGGTGATTTACACCATTCACAATTGAGGGGTTAGCGACTTCATTATTATTATTATTGTCTCCTGGTATATCTGTTTGCCACAGTGTACAAAGATATTTTTTTTTCTTTTTAAATGCAGATTATGTGCCCCACATAGGGCTCACAATGTACATTTTTCCCTATCAGTATGTCTTTGGAGTACGGGAGGAAATTAACATACAAACTCATTGCAGATGTTTTGCGCTTGGCAGGATTTGAACCCAGGTCTCCAGTGCTGCAAGGCTGCAGTGCTAACCACTGAGCCACCGTCTTTGCCCATACAAACATTTTTGAGTGATATTCAGGGGGCTCAACAATCTCAAAATTATTGGGGCTGTTCTTCCCCAATCTTCCCCAAGGATCTTTGGTTCTAGCCTATGATTTATTTTTGGAGGATCTTAGTAAATGTTTTATCTTACAATTTCTTGCTATTGTCCTTTCCTCCTATCCCGCAATTCCTCTTTAATTTTTCAGAATGAATGTAGGTAAGTGATATCAGCCCAAAGACCAGGAGAAGAGAGGAATATGTTTTTGCTGTGTCCAGCTAAAGCTAGCTTCACACCTGCGTTCAGGTTTCCGTTCAGGGGGTCCACTTGAGGACCCCCCTCCCCCAATGGAAACCTAATCCGCTTAAAAAAGCAGTAGCAGTTAGAAGCCCACCGAGACAAGACTCCGACTGGAGATCTCTATAGCTTATCATCAGCTGTGAGAACTATTAGGATGCTTTTATCAAAACATCGTACTGGCCTCATCATGAAGTAGGCACATCCTATAGGAATCCATCCACTTCTTTGCTGGTATAGATTCCTGCCATCATTGAAGCCATACAAATAGTATAAACCATAGTGAATGTGACTTGTGTGATGAGCCCACCCATGCCCTGACCTCCCCCTACACACTATGAGAAGAGTGGTAAGTGTGATGTAAAAACGCACTTGCGACTATTTTAGCCAGAAGTAGCATTAAAAAGTTTGTAATTTTTTTTCTCCCCATCAGTATGTCTTTGGAGTGTGGGAGGGAACCCACACAAACATGCGGAGAACATACAAACTCCTTGCAAATGTTGTCCTTGGCAGGATTGAAACCCAGGACTCCAGCGATGCTAACCACTGAGCCACCGTGCTGCCTACATTTGTGACTTTTTCTGGCCACAAAGTGGTGCAGAGTATTAGTGACTCTGTCCCATAGTCGATGAGAACATTGGAGAACTTCTCATTATACAAAGAGAGTAGTTACCATACACTTCACACAGTATGTAGAGGAGAATCTACTCTACAACTGTTTCTTTCTGTTCAGGATTGTGCAGGACATATAGAGAGAAGCATAGACTTATACTCACAGTCTATCTCGAGATGATTTTCAGACAGTTTAGCGAGCAGGGAAATAGCCTGATAAGAGCAGAAAAAGCTATTTCTTTTAAATCATAGCTGCGAGGTGAAATTTTTGATGGCAGTCAATCATAATATTACTGTGACGTACACAGCTTTAGTGTTTCCCTATATAGAAAAAAGCCACAATTTTTACATAATTTAAAAACTGCTCAATTCACTGCGCAGACCTGTCTTGGCTGAAGATGGGCTGGAGTTCACAGACAGCTAAGGTTACATAGAAGTCTATGGAGAAGGGGAGGAGGAGCCCAGTGACTGAGATCCAAGCTCAGACACATGGTGCCTCAGATAAAAGGAAGTGTTTATAACAGATTTCAGCAGTACTGAGAAATACAGATATTAATAAAGTAGTTGTAACATAACGTAATCTACTCCAGAATATCACCTCTTGTCACTTCCCCTCCCTCTCCATAGACTTGTATGAACTGCAGTCTCTCTTTACTGCAGATAAAAATGACAGTAGAATGAGCAGTTTAGCAGTCAGGAGAGAAGTTGATAACAGGAGATAGAAGCATTTTCCTCTGATAAGATATAATAAAAAGTTTTGTATCTATATTCCACATATTAATGGGTTACACTTAGGATACGTTGTCAACATGGGATGTTTGAAACCTGGTACAAGGTTTGATATCTGGTACTGCCTGGATCAGCTTATATCAGCATGGTATACTGAAGTGGAAGGACACAGCTAGATCTTTGGGGAAGACATGTAGATCCAGGGTTTTAGTCCTGGGCCCCATGTGGTGTAAACACAATGAAGAGATTTACAGTCCCTGAAATCCGTTGCGTTATTGGAAATCACAGCACATCTATTATACCTATGGAAACTGTAGGTTTTCGCCCAGGTTTTTCTCACAGCAGTTTTTGGCTGTGGCTTGCTACGTCAGGTCTTAGCCTTATACTGATTTCTTGATTTGGAGTCAAGAAGGAATATTTTTCCCCAGACATGGCGCAATTGGCATTAGCTTCATGGGGGCTTTCTGCCTTCCTCTGAATTAACACTGTAGGGTTATAGGTTGGATGTCATAGACCTCATCTACTATGTCATAGACCTCATCTACTATGTCATAGACCGCATCTACTATGTCATAGACCTCATCTACTATGCAGCCAAAACTAGTTCACCCCACTATCTCCTAAACCCTGGTTGGTACAACATCACTGGCCGCCATTGCTTCTATGCTGAACCAGGCGACGACACGTGAGTCTTTCCATTTCCTTCCACATTCAGCTACTAATTTTGCAGCCCTTATAAATGAAATTGAGAGCCCTTCATATCAGGACTATACAAATCCCAGAGGTTTTATTGAAACATTCTGTTTCGATCCTAAAACATAGTAAAATAACCCACAAGACGACTCTTACTCTTCGTAGTAAACAAATAATATTTATCCGTCTCGATTCATGTTGTGGAGCATATTTTAGCCAATATTATTCAGGATGTGTTTCTTCACCAAATAATTTAGTATTTTTTTTTTGTAAACACACAAAAGAGAATAAATAAATGGAAGATTCATTTTGAATTTGGCCTGTTTTCCTGAGAAAATTCAACTTTCTAAATCCATCTTAAAGGAATGTGGGAATTTCAACTTTCCCTGCACTTTTTCCCTCCACTCAATAATCCCTACAGGAGTGATACAACCCAATGTCTTCTAAAAGTGATACTTCAACCAAAGAATTCTTTGAATATTTGCCATAAATCTATCACCACATCCATCTCACCGCTCTTTAAGGTCTCTTGTGTGGCAAGGTGCTATATTCTACTTAACAGCGCAGGAGAAATTGGAAATACCTGCTTCAAAGGGGTCTCTGACTTCATGCCAAGCAAAGAGTTAATCAAATCATCCTTTAGGGTGGCTTGGGGAAAGTGACATCAAAGGGGAATAAATTAACGGTAGTGAAAAGCACAAAGAAAAAAAAACACGAAAAAATCAAAAAGTTGTAATGTCACATAAATTCAGTTTCAAATAGTTGAGTCTTGATTTGTTGCAAAATTAGAATAAAAAGAAGGAAACAAGAGCAATAAGTCATGGCAACAAACTACAACGGAGGTGCTACCATCCTGGTGACAAATCGACAGCAAACGTTCTACTATCCTGGTGACAGTCTACAGCGGTGGTGCTACCATCCTGATGACAATTTACAGCAGAGGGGCTAGCATCCTGGTGACAATCTACAGCGGAGGTGCTACCATACTGGCAGTGGAAGTGTTACCATCCTGGTGACAATCTACCATGGAGGTGCCACTATTCTTGTGACAATCCACAGTGGAGGTGTCACCAAGCTGATGACAAGCTACAGCAGAGGTGCCACCATGCTGGTGACAATCTGCAGCAGAGGTTCTACCATCCTGGTGGCAGTCTACAGCGAAGGTGTCACCATTCTGGTGAAAATCTACAGCAGAGGTGCCACCATCCTGGTGACAATCTACAGCGGAGGTGCAACCATCCTGGTGAAAATTTACAGCAGAGGTGCCACCATCCTGGTGACAATCTATAGCAGAGGTGCAACCATCCTGGTGACAATCTGCAGCAGAGGTGCAACCAACCTGGTGACAATCTACAGTGAAGGTGCCACCATTCTGAGGACAATCTACAACGGAGGTGCATCCATCCTGGTGACAATCTACAGCGAAGGTTCCACCATCCTGGTGACAGTCTACAGTGAAGGTGCTACCATCCCAGTGATAGTCTAAAGCAGTGATGGCGAACCTATGGCACGCGTGCCAGAGAGGGCACGCAGAGCCCTCCATGCTGGCACGCGTGCGGTCACCCGGATCGCTCACCAACAGGGAATCCGGTACAGGATTCCCCGTTGATGAGCGATCACTGCCTTCAGTTGTATGTGCAAATGCACATACAGCTGAAAGCTGTCAGGGTAGGCCGCGGATTGCGCGACCGCGGCCTACACTGGCTGCAGAGTTTGACCTCTGCCCCGACGCGGGCGCGATGACGTCATCAGCGCCGCCAGTGACAAGAAGGTGGATGCCGGCGGCTCTTCAGGGGTGAGTATGAGAGTGGCTCACAGTGTATATGATGTTGGGGGAGCGCTTATAATACTTGGTGGGGTGTATGATACTGGGGGGGAGTGTATAATACTGGGGGGGGCTTATAATACTGGGTGGGGTGTATAATACTGGGGGGAGTGTATAATACTGGGGGGAGTGTATAATACTGGGGGGGCTTATTATACTGGGGTGGCTTATAATACTGGGGGGTGTACTAAAGAGCATATAATACTGGGGGGGGGGGCTATTTATAAGCACACAATACTGTGTGTGGATGCCACTGTGGAGCATATAATCCTGTGGAGGGGGACACCTACTGCGGAGCATATAACACTGGGGGGCTACTGTGGTACTGTGGAGAATATAATATTGTGTGGTGGGCCCACTGCAGAGCATATAATACTGTCTGGGGTCCCCTCACTATTATATCACACAGTATCTGTTTTATAGCAGACATGATATCAGTACAGGATGTAAGAATATTACACGGTAACTATAAAACAGATCCTGTGCGATGTAAATAGTGAAAATTAATTGTTCAAAGTACCAAATGCCGAGACCTTTACATTTCAGTACAACGTTGTTTGTATTATTGAAAGCTCTGTAAAGCCCCACATGACTGTAATTTTTGGTCAGTAACTGTCCGCAATTGTGGATCCGCATAGTATTAAGTCTATATTGTCGTGTTGGCACTCCGCGAAAATTTTGTGGGTTTTGGGTTGCAGTTTGGGCACTTGGTCTCTAAAAGGTTCGCCATCACTGGTCTACAGCAAAGATTCTACTATCCTGGTCACAATCTACAGCGGAGGTGCCACCATCCTGGTGACAAACTACAGCAGAAGCGCTACCATCCTGGTGACAGTCTACAGCAGAGGTGCCACCATCCTGATGAGTCTACAGAGGAGGTGTTACCATCCTGGTGACAATTTACAGAGAATGTGCCACCATCCTGGTGACAATTTACAGCAGAGGTTTTACCACACTTAGCTCATAAACAAGATAATAATAAAATCTTATTTTATTTCCAACGTGTCAAGAAATACGTCAGTGTGGTTTGTATACAATAATACCGATATCCATCAAAGTGTTTATGTGAAGTGACTCAATAAGTAAATCGTTTAACTAAGAAACATAATAAATTGTTTCTAGGATTTCTTGGGTTTTGTTTAGTTCCCAGTGTACATAAACTTGGAGGACTGAAGAAAAACTTGACTTGGACCTTCCAGAGGAATGAGCTAGAGAAGCTAGCCGGAGAATACATATTCTTACTAATATAGCCTGCACCTCCCCTGCACCACCACTTATTATACTCTAGGGACTGGAGAGAACCTATACTATAGTAGTGATTTGTGGGTCTAAAATCCAAAAAGTTTCAGGTTTGGAACGAGCCAAATATTTTTTGGAAAATCCAAGTTGAAACTGATTTGATGGGAAATGGTTCGCTCATCTCTACTAATATACACCCTGGCAACTCCAAGCATGGCCTACCGATAGGTTATCAATTCATAAGCCTGGAAAACCCTTTCAGTAAATGCTTAGCTCATTCCTCAGTATTCCAGAACATCCTTGTAAGGTATCAGCGATATACTGCAAACCAAATATAGACTTTTATTTTAGCTTACATTTATGACATGGTATATTACAGTTTTATTATTGTAGACGTTCGCTTACGTCATCAGTTATCATCCTTACATACACAACATAAAACCAGTTGATGGAGGATTAAACATCTCATAACTTAAAAACTTAACCAAAGGCAATAGATAAAATTTGGAGAAAGGACAATTTAGTCTATGGACAGTGTCTAGCATTGTTGTGTGAATCGTTCTTAGCTGCAATACCAGACATAGCCAATGGACAAGAGTGGAGCTGTGTCTCAAAAATAGCCATTTCCTTTCATTCTCATCCAACAATCTCATTCTTTTAAATAACTTTGACTCAAAATGAAGCAGATTGAGGGTAGGATAAGTCATACGTCTGTAAGGTGCAAGTAAAGGGCCAACACTTGTATAACTGGGGAGAAGAGTATTTGGTTATACTTCTTAATATCACTTGTTCTGTACATCAGGTGCCCTTGTCTTTATGGCTGGCTGCTGCTGGTATACTCTCACAGCGCTGCCTCAATTTTTCCTCCAAACTCACCCTGCCTCTTGTCACTACTTGGTCCTCCATGAGGGCAGTTCTTTCAGTGGAGTACTGCTCTAGAATGTGTCTGTCTACCTCTGTAGAACACTATTCAATTTAGTGGTGGAACTTGATGGACTTGTGTTGGATTTGATGGACCTGTGTTGGACCTGTTGGACCTGATGGACCTGTTGTTGGACTTTATTGATCTGTGTTGGATTTGATGGATCTGTGTGGGATTTGATGGACCTGTGTTGGATTTGAAGGACCTATGTTGGACCTGATGGACCTGTTGTTGGACTTTATTGATCTGTGTTGGATTTGATGGACCTGTGTTGGATTTGAAGGACCTGTGTTGGATTTGAAGGACCTATGTTGGACCTGATGGACCTGTTGTTGGACTTTATTGATCTGTGTTGGATTTGATGGACCTGTGTTGGATTTTATAGACTGGTACCATCCTCCAGACACATGCTACAGTTCAGGAGGCATGTCCATTTATGATCCTCTGCTCCTGGGCCTCCTGTTGTTTTAGCACAGCTGAAAGTTCATTGCAGTCAGTGCCCTGAGTTCCTCTGGTTACTAAAGAGTTAATGTTCATTGCTCTTTGAGTGACAAACTTCCTTGCCAATCAAGCCTGGGATTGATTCTTGATATACTTAATATAGTTTTACAACCCTCTCTTGGGTGCTTGCTATTAGTCTCTTAGAGCCTGCTAGCGTTATACCGTTTCTCTTATTGTCTATTTCTGACCTTGGCTTTTCCCTTTGACTATTCTTTTGGTTTGGATCTATAGCTTTACTGGCAATTCCCTAACACCTGTGTTGATATGATGGGTGTGTGTTGATATGATGGGTGTGTGTTGATATGATGGACCTGTGTTGATATGATGGGCCTGTGTTGACATGATGGGTCTGTGTTGGATTTGATGGACCTGTGTTGGATTTGATGGACCTGTGTTGGATTTGATGGACCTGTGTTGGATTTGATGGACCTGTGTCGATATGATGGGCCTGTGTTGGATTTGATGGACCTGTGTTGATATGATGGGCCTGTGTTGGATTTGATGGACCTGTGTTGGATTTGATGGACCTGTGTTGATATGATGGACCTGTGTTGATATGATGGGCCTGTGTTGGATTTTATGGACCTGTGTTGGACTTGTGTCCTCATCCCACATCTTCTACTTTGTAAATCAGCTGTCTCGACCTTGGTGTCACAATTTCAACATTATTCTTGGAATACTGTAGGGGAAACCTGGTAGCTGGGTTTCTCCACCACTAACCGTAGACTCATGCTCTCATAACAATGGATCTGGAGACCTCTGCTATGTGACATGACACAGGACCACAGATATAAGATATTATAGCAACATCTACAAAACTGTATCGGTAAGATAAATCTAACATTAAATGATTAAAGATGTTAACCCTTTCCCGTCTCAGGCATTTTTCAATTTTTCTTTTCTGTTTTTGACTCCATCTGCTTCCAAAACCCATAACTTTTTCCGCTCTCAGAGACATATGAGGTCTTAATGTTTGCTGGACAAATTGTTCTTCAAGGTAGCACTATAAATTACTCTGTACAACGTACTGGGAAGCTGGAAAAAAAAATTCAGAATGGGGCGGATTTGAAGAAAAAGTGCATTTGTGCGACTTTCTTACGGGCTTCGTTTTTACGGTGTTCACTGTGCAGCCAAAATGACATGTCCCCTGTATTCTATGTTTCGGTACAATTCCGAGAATACTAAATTTATATGGTTTCATATATATATATATATATATATATATATATATATTTTTTTTTTCACTTTTTTTCCCCACTACGGCGTTTATCGTACAGGAAAAATATTTTTATATATTTGTAGACAGGTTGTTTTTGAACACAAGGATACCTAATGTGTATGTGTTTCACAGTATTTAAGTACTTGACCCCAGGGAGTCTGATCACTAATGCAGTGCATTACAATGCTAGTTTCTATTGCAGGTTACATAGAGTAGCCTGCAATAGAAAGTACTGAATGACAGGCCGGGGAGCCTTCACAAGGCTCCCAGCTGCCATAGAAATGGGACACAGGTACCAGAGCTTGCTCCAGGTGGGAAAATAGTAGCGCCCAGGTGCCGACGGTAAAATGGTGCCTTGGCCAGCTTTGACCAAAGCACCAGAGGGGTTAATGCCCACGATTGGTATGGGCACCGACCATTGGCATTAGCGCATAGTGTCTGCTTTATAAAACCCAAGTACGGCGGATATCAGGAAGGGGTTAAAGATATTAAAAATATTTCATAATTTCTTCCCATTACATGTTATATAACTTATATCTGCTGAAAAAAAATGTAGGCAAAGTTATATGCATGAAAGATGTGTGACAGCACAAAGACTCATTATTACAGGCCTATAGGTGTGATGTATGCTACAATATACAGTAGACTCAGCATGGCATCAAATTCTCAAAAGTGGTAATACTTTCTGAACATACAGTCGTGTCCTCACGTACACGTCCCCTCAGATGGATATGTCCAGATACATGCCTCTTTTTGCCACAGAGGACGTTCCACCACTTCCACCAACTCCAACTCATTCCATCTTTCAATAGGTGCAGCTCCATTGATTATGACGCAGTTGGAATTTCTTCTCTAGCCCCTATCGATCCTGAACAATCATTTCTGTTAATTTCAGCACAATCATGCTGTCTATTGTCAGGTGGGCGGTCCTGGGCTGGAGAAAAAAAGACAAGGACCACCTACCTGATAACAGAGAGCATAATCTTGTGGAAGCTTGAGAAAAAAGTCCAACTACAGATGAATCAGGACCTATTGACGGGTTCAAAGAGTTGGAGTTGTCAGTGAAAAGTCCTCTTTAGTCCGGGGCCCCATGGGCTGGAAATGGCGCGATTTGGAAATGCGTTTCCGGCATTCAGTGGGGCGTCAGCCTTAGGCAGCTTTTCCAAAAACACAATGTTTTTGTCACAATGCGATATACTGACTATCCCCCTACATGTCTATGTGGAGCCAACCATTGCTTTGTGAACTTCAAAATTTCAAGGGTCTTGCTAACTACCCAGAGACATAAAAAGGCCAACACTGTATATATATATATATATATATATATATATATATATAAAGTCATCTTAGTCTAATCATCTCCTTACAGTAAATATAATTAGGTTTTTGTTGGAAATTTATTTTTGTTGGTTTCCAAGTGCAACATCTAGAAAACAAAAAACAGATATTTATCCAATAACATATGACCGACAAACCACACAAAGTCAAAGTTGATTCGGGATCCGCCATCATCAAAGATCCATCAGACCCAGACCCCTGATGAAGCGACTTACTCATCTCTACACAATAGTTTATTTTGTTACATGAGCCCCTTTCTCGAAATCCCTTTGGCATTACATCACCGCTCCTTCTCCATCCATCTGCACTCTTTCCCTATGTCTAATACAGACGTTATAGATCAGTCTGTGTTTCCCATGATAGTCATAAATGATGATTTACTTGGTAGAAGATATACACTTTCCTTTTACAACGTTACAACTTTTTGAAAATGAACTCACGAGAAAAAAAAAAAAACTTCAATAGTTGCCTTAACTTTGACCCCGCCATAAACTCTGCGAAGGGTCAAAATAGCTGCTAAAATGGATTGAAAGGATGGGCACATCCTGGACAGGTTGTCACAGGGTATTATATTATACTGGCTGTTATGTCTATGAGCCTCTTTGTAAACAACTGTCATCGGCATCACATTTTTTCCCCGTGTCGCGGTGAGGAATAGCCTTTTTAGCCCAAATTTACCCTTTTCTATTGAAAATTGCTAATATGTCTCAGCGTCATCTCTGTGTCCCTGGATCTGCCCTTCATCCCTTTATGTCATTCTCTTTATCCTCCTGCTTCCTATGTTCCCCGATGCGCCTATTTGTTGTCTATTGAGTTCTTTCCATTCCATCCTCGGCCTCCTTGTTATGAAAATGCGCCCTTTAAAAGACCTTCTTTCTTTCTCTGTTATCCCTTGTGCCCCCTCATTGTCACTGTTCTCACTCATTGCTCCTTTTTTTTTACCATTGGCATCCCTTGATCTCCCATCTATACTGGTGCACTCAATATTGTAATGTCCTTCAGAATTCGTCGTGATGAAAGGTTGAACTTTTTTCATTATCAGGGATGAAAAAAAAACTTAGGGGTTGTCTCATTTTCTGGTGTAGATTATGGAGGCCCACAGTCATTCTCAAGGTCAGGAACACTCGAGAGGCTTGTAGAGAGAGCAGCGGTGACTTGGTTGAGATACAAGGACTATGGGGCTTTATGGAAAACATTATATAGGGGGTGACAAAAAATATCATTTTCTTGCTCAAGAACTCACAAAGATACGTAGACATTGGCGACGTTGATCCTCCAAATAGACATCTGATGTCACAACTAATTTATGATTCCATCAGTACGGTATTATCTATTTTTTATACATGAAGGGCTATGGGGCACGATCCAAATGGTACCATATATGAAAGAGTGTTAAATAATGCGTAGAAGATACCTTCAAATAGTTAGAGCCCTCAATAAATACAGGGGATCTCCAGGACCCTCAATTACTGTATCCACTAGAAAGACCATATTTCATTTTGGAGGACCAAGCATGACTATTATCTATTATACAACGTTCGTGGATTTCAAATTACTGTGCAATTCTCAATTTCACCTGTGGTGGTACCCTAATGATTAACAGATCACGGCAGCACTGAGCTGAATCTTCAGCAATCAACTGTATATAGTGTGAGGAAAACTGGCAACAACTGTGCAACTTCTCTGCACTGCCTCCGCAGGGCAAAGGAAGCATTACATGTTACATGCAGTATTACACAGTTCCCAATGAGTAATGGATCTACATGTGTGTCCGCCTTTTAAGGTGTTGTCCAGGCTAAAATGTTATATGGTGGAGGTGAAAAAAAAAACCTCAGCTGTCCCCATGGGTTCCCCTACACGGACCGGTCCTGCAGCTCCATTGTTGTTTGTCCCGACCGCATGTGACTACTGAGGTCAATCAGCGACCTCAGTGGAGGGAACCCAGGATGCCATAGGCAGTGAGGAATTAAACTGCAAGAAGACAGCTGAGTAGCAGGACCAGACCATGCTGGGAGGACACCGGAGCACTGGGACAGGCGAGTATATATTTTTTTTTCAAAATTTTTTTTAACTTCCCCTGGCCTAATGAATAAATAATATTTTAGTCTGGGTATCCTTTTTAATTTTTTTCAGATATAAATTCACTACAATATCACAAAATTCTATTAAACTTTCCTGAGACTGTAACAAGGAATGAATGAACTAGCTAGTAATATGCCATGTTCGATGTCAGTTTTTAAAAAAATTTGAGGTTCTCTCAGGGCCTCCATTGTGGTGTCTGGTCTTCTTCCCTGGCGTCTTCCAGCTTCTTATGGCCTCCTAGGTGACATCAGCAGACCCAGGAGACCATTGAGGCCTGTAATTTGGCTCAATGTTCACATGGAGGTGTCAAACCTTGTGACAAACCATGGGTTCACCCATCAATAATCGCAACCAAATGGTGGTATAATATAATTAAAAAAAAAAAAAAAAAAACTTATAATTTTCTACCATTTCGGATAACAGTGTGTTAAGAAAAAGGTAAGACACATTTATATGGTCTGGTGTGACGACATCATGGGGGGCAGCATTTGGGTTTTCCGAAAGAAACAACTTTTTTAATGTAGGTGAAGTCTGGCTACCTTGACTCACTCTATTTGTTATTTTTGGTTAGGTCCTCAATAGTCATCGCACAACGAATCAGTTTTGCTCGAAGTGTTCCTTTAAGCTACAGTGGGGCAAAAAAGTATTTACTCAGTCACCAATAGTGCAAGTTCCACCACTTAAAAAGATGAGAGGCGTCTGTAATTTACATCATAGGTAGACCTCAACTATGAGAGACAAAATGAGAAAACAAATCCAGAAAATCACATTGTCTGATTTTGTAAGAATTTATTTGCAAATTATGGTGGAAAATAAGTATTTGGTCACCTACAAACAATCAAGATTTCTGGCTCTCACAGACCTGTAACTTCTTCTTTAAGAGTCTCCTCTTTCCTGCACTCATTACCTGTAGTAATGGCACCTGTTTAAACTTATCAGTATAAAAAGACACCTGTGCACACCCTCAAACAGTCAGACTCCAAACTCCACTATGGTGAAGACCAAAGAGCTGTCAAAGGACACCAGAAACAAAATTGTAGCCCTGCACCAGGCTGGGAAGACTGAATCTGCAATAGGCATCCAGCTTGGATTGAAGAAATCAACAAAGTATTGAGATGAAATTTTGTTACTGACCAAATACTTATTTTCCACCATAATTTGCAAATAAATTCTTACAAAATCAGACAATGTGATTTTCTGGATTTGTTTTCTCATTTTGTCTCTCATAGTTGAGGTCTACCTATGATGTAAATTACAGACGCCTCTCATCTTTATAAGTGGTGGAACTTGCACTATTGGTGACTGACTAAATACTTTTTTGCCCCACTGTATCAAATAGCTTTTACATGAATTCTTAAGAATTTCTCGAGCTGTTTGCATTTTAGCGCTGTCACTTAAAGACGGGATGTCAGGTCATGCATCTGCTTGGTTTCAACTGCGTCAACTATGACGGTCAACTTTTTTGGGACTGATAGTATCCCCTCAAGCATATTTTATCAGCAAACACCCAAATCAACACACAGTCTTGGAGAGGTTGATTCACATTGTCCTTACAAGGGTCAGGCACAATACTACGTCCAGGGAATCAGAATGGGACCAATGATTTAACTTTTCTCTGGTCACTCAATTTTTCTTGCCTTTTTTTTATACACAACCTTCCCCTCACATTGGAGAGTGTTGGTGAAGTATTCCAACAAGGGACTATTACTAAACCTAGAAATACTGATAACAAATAGCTTAGTGCATTGAAACTCACAGCCATTGCCTTACGCCAAGGGGAAAACATTGACAATTCAGCCAAAATTTAGGAAGTTCTCTCTTGCTCTATTGCTACCTCATCAACATCTGGAGTCACACTTGATGCCTGACCCCGATAGGAAATACAAAAAGGGCAATGCCCATAGGAGTATCATTTCATGTTATGTATAAGATAGACAAGTCTGAGCCAAGGCTGATAAAGTGGACGGCTTCGATGAATTTGGCAATGGTGGCCAGGTCTTCTAGAATATTTATTAGGTCGTAGGTCTTCTCAAGTTTATACGATTAGATCCTTACGAATTTTTTAGCTGATGTAAAACAAAAGAAGTGCTTAGAATAGCAAGCAAGTAGTCAACGAGATACCGAAGAGGAAAAGGAAGACAATCCTAGTAGGTTCAGGGCGCGTCTCCAACAAAGTTGTATAGATTTTGTTCCTGAAGCTTAAAATTGATGAACTCTTAGAGTTCTGAAATTTTCAGTATCCTTCATGTCTGCCATCGGCTCAAAGTGTTATGACATTGACATTATGACAGTTGCACTTTAAGGTGAAACTCAAGGTTAGGTTTCGTACCTTTGGGTTTGTAAAATGTTCCATGGAGATCCCACATGTCACTAGAATAAAGGTGTCCAGGTACTTGCCAAATAATGTGTCCTTCTGTCTTTGGCATTGTGTTGTCCAAATATTCCAGTTCTGAGTGTAATGTTGATTGCACTCCCATAGGTGTTGGGATTATTTTATAGCCACATAGTTAATAGAAGGTCACAAGCCCAGCGAGTCCAACCTGTGATCCAACTGTGTTCATCCAGACAAAGGTTATTAAAAAAAATGTTGAACTAGAATCCCTGGATCAACATTCTATATTCTGAAATCTAGAACCCAAAGCTTGTTCTATTATGTGCAAGAAAGGCATTGAAGGTGTGCAATAAATGATCCATGGCAACATCTTATGGCAGAGAGTTCCATAGTCTCAATGCTTTTACAGTAAAGAATCCCTATATATAGTGCTTGTGCCCCTAACTATAGAAGATCATTACAAAAAGTTCATTACCATCCATTCATAGTATATTGTAGTTATATCACCTCTTTTTTTCCAAATGGAATAACCCCCAAGTTTGATAACCTTTCTTTGTACACCAACCCTTAATTTCCTTGACTGTATAAAAAACAATTTTTGTGGTCTGACTTTTATTAAATTTATTAAGACTGTCAGTCCATGCACTAGAAACTAAATTCTACTCCAAGTCTGAGCTGGCAGATGTTTCACTTATAATTTATGGATTTTTTTTTCAATATTTTCTGATAAATCTGAGTGGTGCAGTAGGCCTATGCCATGACCAATGGCATGTAAAACATAGCAGAGACTAGAAATATGGGACAGTTATGTGACTCTGTGAATAAAGACAGATAACGGCATGTCTGCTTCTCTGCTAATATAGCAGATCAGGCAAGTCTAATAATAGTTTCACCTAATAAAAGACATAGACATTGGAAAACGACGTGGACACTGTATTTCATTATCCCGTACCTTACATTAGCTTAAAACATAGTGTAGAACACTGTCAGGGCTCCTAGGATCCTATCTATAAAACATAGTGTATAACACTGTCAGGACTCCTAGGAACCTATCTATAAAACATAGTGTAGAACACTGTCAGGACTCCTAGGAACCTATCTATAAAACATAGTGTATTACACTGTCAGGGCTCCTAGGATCCTATCTATAAAACATAGTGTATAACACTGTCAGGGCTCCTAGGAACCTATCTATAAAACATAGTGTATAACACTGTGAGGGCTCCTAGGAACCTATCTATAAAACATAGTATATAACACTGTCAGGACTCCTAGGAACGTATCTATATAACATAGTGTATTACACTGTCAGGGCTCCTAGGATCCTATCTATAAAACATAGTGTATAACACTGTGAGGGCTCCTAGGAACCTATCTATAAAACATAGTATATAACACTGTCAGGACTCCTAGGAACGTATCTATATAACATAGTGTATTACACTGTCAGGGCTCCTAGGAACCTATCTATAAAACATAGTGTATAACACTGTCAGGGCTCCTAGGAACCTATCTATAAAGCATACTGTAGAACACTGTCAGGGCTCCTAGGAACCTATCTATAAAACATAGTGTATAACACTGTCAGGACTCCTAGGAACCTATCTATAAAACATAGTGTATAACACTGTCAGGACTCCTAGGAACCTATCTATAAAACATAGTGTAGAACACTGTCAGGGCTCCTAGGAATGTATCTATAAAACATAGTGTAGAACACTGTCAGGGCTCCTAGGAATGTATCTATAAAACATAGTGTAGAACACTGTCAGGGCTCCTAGGAACCTATCTATAAAACATAGTGTATAACACTGTCAGGGCTCCTAGGAATGTATCTATAAAACATAGTGTATAACACTGTCAGGGCTCCTAAGAACCTATCTATAAAACATAGTGTAGAACACTGTCAGGGCTCCTAGGAACCTATCTATAAAACATAGTGTAGAACACTGTCAGGGCTCCTAGGAATGTATCTATAAAACATAGTGTATAACACTGTCAGGGCTCCTAGGACCCTATCTTTAAAACATAGTGTAGAACACTGTCAGGACTCCTAGGAACCTATCTATAAAACATAGTGTAGAACACTGTCAGGGCTCCTAGGACCCTATCTATAAAACATAGTGTAGAACACTGTCAGGGCTCCTAGGAACCTATCTATAAAACATAGTGTAGAACACTGTCAGGGCTCCTAGGAACCTATCTATAAAACGTAGTCTAGAACACTGTCAGGGCTCCTAGGAACCTATCTATAAAACATAGTGTAGAACACTGTCAGGGTGTCAGGATACGGAGTCGCCGCGGTCTCCTTGCGGTCTCCCTGGGAGACGTGTTAGGAGTTCTATTGGGTGTGCTTAGGTCATTAAGGGTTAATCTTTTCCTTGCTTTCAGTCTCCATGTCATTAGCCATCAGGTGTGTTTTTCTGCTGCTATTTAATCCCCACCCAGGCATGGATCCTTGCCAGCCATTCACTTTGTGTTTCCTGGTCCCCCTGCTCAGTCTGATTCCCTGTATGTTTGTTTTCCATATGTTTCTTGGTTTTTAGACCCGGCTTGTATTTTTGACTATCCCTTGTCTTTTGATTTGGTACCTTTATTATATCTCCTGGCTCGACCTCTTGCTCGTCTGACCTTGCCTTCTCTTCTGTGTCTTGCTGGGACTTGTGGTCCTCCCTGGTTCCATGCTGTTTTAGTCTTTTGTTTTGCATTGCAGTACACTGTGCTTTCTGTTCAGGTGTGACCCCCGTGACTCCAGTCCCTAGGACTTTCAGGGCCTCCTCTCCCCTTATCCTAGCCGCCGGATAGAAGTGTCAGGAGCCTTGGTAGGCGCACTTCAATTAGGAAGTGCATGGGTCTGCCTCATCTCAGATACTACAGCATAGTCATAGCTGCAGGGCCTGCGAACCCTTTTGTCATTAGCTGCACAGTGTTGCTTTCCCAGCTGTGTCACTTTGCACTGCCTGACCCTGACTCCAATCCTTACATAATGGCTGGCCATTACCCTAGACAGACCGCCCGGCGGTTTAGTATGGATGCCGAACACTCCGTAACTGACCGCCTGGACGAACTATCAAGGCAGGTGCAGGGCATGGCTGGGTTAATTAACCAAGTCTCGCAGCGTCTGGAGGCTTTGCCTGATCCAGCATCAGCCGCTGCAGGTTCTTCTATTCAATCACCAGTTTTTCCCACATTGAATACCCGTCAGGATCCTAAAATGCTCTTGCCTGACCGTTTTGACGGTAAACCAGACAGATTCCGAACATTTCGGGAATCTTGCAGTTTATTTTTTCGTTTTAATTTCCTTTCTTCTGAAGCAGAGCAGGTGGCGCTGGTGGTGTCCCTTCTACGAGGGTCACCACAAGACTGGGCCTTGGCTCTACCTGCTGGAGCTCCTGAATGGAAGTCGTTAAATACATTTTTTCAAACGTTAGGTCAGATTCATGATGACCCTAATAGAGTTGCCTTGGCCGAGTCCCATCTGTTGTCTATTCAGCAGGGAGTTAGAACTGCCGAGGACTATTCTACGGAGTTTCGCCAGTGGAGCTCTCAGTCAGGGTGGACAGACAGACCATTGTTAACCCTTTATAGACCAGGCTTATCTGATTCTGTAAAAGATGCTCTAGTAAGTCATCCAGTCCCTGAAAATCTAGGAGACTTTATGTCCTTGGCTATTTCTATTGATAGGAGGCTTAGGGAAAGGCGTACAGAGAAATTAAGCAAACCTGGGTCCTCAGCTAAATCCTGGTCTGTCCTTTCGGAACCTATACCTCCTTCTGCTGTCCCTACCTCTAGTCCTATACCTGAGGAAGAACCGATGATATTGGGGTCCACAACTGCCTCCAGGAGAAAGTATCGCCTAGAAAACTCTCTGTGTCTGTATTGCGGCAAACCTGGACATATCCTGAGAAACTGTCCAACCAGACCTAAAACCACCGCTGGGAAACACCAATGCCTGAGTGATTTCCGGGAGGGTCACTCAGGCACACAGGTACCTCCTAATAATATTGAGAAATGTTTACTCCCTGCTATTCTTGTTAATGGTAATAAAACTTTTGCATGTCAGGCAATGGTGGATTCAGGTGCCGCCATGAACTTCATCCATGAAGTGGTGGCGCAAGCTCTAGGAATTGAATTAATTCCCTTGCAATACCCATTTCAGGTATCTGGAGCAGATCTAACCCCTTTGTCTGAAGGGAAAATCTTAGCCCGTTCTGCTGAGGTGCAGTTTTTTGTCGGCAGTTTACATGTTGAAAAAGTGTCATTTTTTGTTATGAAAAAACTTGCTGCAGACGTTATTCTTGGTTTACCCTGGTTGTGTGTACATAATCCAGTCTTTAATTGGGAAACTTCGGAGTTGGTTAGATGGGGAGATTCCTGTACTTCTCATATTAATACTATTTGTACTATCAAAAATGATATCAAAATTCCGGAATTTATTACCGAGTTCAAAGACGTCTTTGACGAGCTCAGTGCGGAGGCCTTGCCTCCACATCGACCTTATGACTGCGCAATTGATTTGGTTCCTGGAGCTAAACTACCCAAAAGTCGCATTTTTAACCTTTCAGCTCCAGAGCACGAGTCCATGCGCCAGTACATTAAAGAGAGCCTATCTAAAGGACATATCCGACCTTCAGTTTCTCCTGTGGGGGCGGGGTTTTTCTTCGTTGAAAAAAAAGATGGTGGCCTCCGACCTTGTATTGACTACAGGGAATTGAATAAAATTACGGTCAAAGACCAACATCCTCTGCCACTCATCCCGGATCTTTTTAACCAGGTGGTGGGGGCTCGATGGTTTTCTAAAATTGACCTCCGCGGAGCTTACAACTTGATTTGGATAAGAGACGGGGATGAGTGGAAAACTGCATTTAATACCCCGGAAGGTCATTTTGAATACCTAGTTATGCCTTTTGGTTTGAGCAATGCTCCGGCGGTATTTCAACGTTTTGTGAATGACATTTTTAGGGATCTGTTAGGTAGATATCTAGTAATTTATTTAGATGACATCCTCATATTCTCACTGGACTGGGAGTCACATCAGCAACATGTAAAAGAGGTTCTTCTTAGGCTACGTCAAAACCACCTCTGTGCTAAGTTATCCAAGTGTCAATTTGGAGTCCAGGAGATAGGTTTTTTGGGATATATCCTTACTCCTGGTACCATGGGTATGGATCCCAGAAAGGTATCTGCTGTACTTGAATGGGAGAAACCTACTACCTTAAAAGAAGTTCAGATGTTTCTAGGTTTCGCCAACTATTACCGAAAATTTATCCGAAATTTTTCTTCCACTGTTAAACCTCTCACCGATTTGACCAAAAAGGGGGCGGATCCTGCCACCTGGACACCAGAGACAGAGGTAGCGTTCGCCACCTTAAAACAACTCTTTACTTCTGCCTCAGTCCTGGTCCATCCTGATCCGGAATTGCCCTTTATTGTAGAGGTTGACACTTCAGAAGTAGGTGTAGGAGCCGTCCTGTCTCAGGGCACTGAACCATTTACCAACCTCCAACCTATCGCCTACTTTTCCAGGAGGTTCTCCACTACCGAGGTCAATTATGATGTTGGCAATAGAGAGCTTCTGGCGATTAAGTGGGCCTTTGAAGAGTGGAGACACTTCCTGGAGGGGGCCAGACATAAAATTACTGTACTGACTGACCACAAAAACTTATTATATTTAGACAAGGCGAAAAGATTAAATCCCCGTCAAGCCAGGTGGGCTCTATTTTTCACTTTGTAATTACCTACCGTCCCGGCTCAAAGAATACTAAAGCAGATGCCTTGTCTAGAAGTTTTGGTCTTAGTGGTAGTTCTGATGGGGAATCTGAAAATATACTTGCTCCTGGGGTGGTAGTGGCAGTTTTGACCTCGGATCTTGAAACCCGTATTCTCAACACTCAGGATGCTGCCCCTAGTGCGCTACCGCCAGGTAAATTGTTTGTTCCTAGCCACCTCCGCTTGGAGCTCTTAGAGGAGATCCACTCCTCTGTTCTGGCAGGTCATCCAGGCATTACTGGTACTGGGAATCTGTTATCACGAACGTATTGGTGGCCATCTTGGCAACGAGATGTTAAAAATTTTGTTCATTCTTGCGAGACCTGTGCCAGATCTAAGGTGCCCCATGAACTTCCAGCGGGTCTTTTACATCCACTCCCGCTACCCAATCGACCCTGGTCACACATCTCCATGGATTTTATTACCGATCTCCCGTCCTCTAAAGGGAAATCGGTAATTTGGGTTGTAGTAGATCGTTTTTCTAAGATGTCCCACTTTGTTGCCTTGAAAAAATTGCCTTCAGCTAAATTGTTGGCCTGGTTGTTTATCCGACACATTTTACGTCTGCATGGTATTCCTTCAAATGTGGTGTCGGACAGGGGCGTACAGTTTGTGTCCAGGTTTTGGAAAGCCTTTTGTAACAGGTTGGGAGTCTCTCTTTCTTTCTCCTCAGCCTTCCACCCAGAGACTAACGGTCAAACAGAGAGATTGAATCAATCTTTGGAACAGTATTTGAGGTGCTTTGTGTCTGATTGCCAAGATAAATGGAGTGAATATTTGCCCATGGCTGAGTTTGCACTAAATAATCATGTCAACTCCTCGACTCAGTCATCTTCTTTCCACATTAACTATGGTTTTCACCCCAGATTCTCCTCAGGAACAGGTAATGAATTCGCCTTTTCCTCAGTAGAGGACGTTGCTAAATCTCTCTGTACTGTATGGGCTGAAAGCCTGGCATCACTGAGAAAAGCCCAGGCTAATCAAGTAAATTTCGCCAACAGAAAGCGCCGCCCTGGACCTGACTTTGTGGTGGGTGACAAGGTCTGGTTATCCACTAAAAATCTCCAACTTCGTGTTCCATCTTCTAAGTTTGCCCCGTGTTTTATTGGTCCATATCCCATTTCTGAAATAATCAACCCTGTGTCATTCAAATTATCACTTCCTAGGTCCCTCCATATTCACCCAGTTTTTCATAAGTCCCTACTCAAAAAGTATGTTCTGGCAATGGTCACTCGTTCCCCACCCGAACCAGTGATCGTTCAGGGGGAACTAGAGTATGAGGTGGAACGGGTCATTGATTCACGCAGAGTGCGGAATTCCCTTCAGTTCCTCATACATTGGAAGGGGTATGGACCAGAGGAGCGTGTTTGGGTGGCAGCCAGAGACCTTCACGCTCCTAGATTGGTGGAGAAGTTTTACCGTTCTTACCCTACTAAGCCAGGGGGTCCTCTTGAGGGTCCGGAGGCCCCTCCTCAAAGGGGGGTACTGTCAGGATACGGAGTCATCGCGGTCTCCTTGCTGCGCGGCGTCTCCCTGGGAGACGTGTTAGTTCTATTGGGTGTGCTTAGGTCATTAAGGGTTAATCTTTTCCTTGCTCTCAGTCTCCATGCCGTTAGCCATCAGGTGTGTTCTCTGCTGCTATTTAATCCCCACCCAGGCATGGATCCTTGCCAGCCATTCACTTGGGTTTCCTGGTCCCCCTGCTCAGTCTGATTCCCTGTCTGTTTGTTTTCCATATGTCTCTTGGTTTTTAGACCCGGCTTGTCTTTTGATTCGGTACCTTTATTATATCTCCTGGCTCGACCTCTTGCTCGTCTGACCTCGCCTTCTCTTCTGTGTCTTGCTGGGACTTGTGGTCCTCCCTGGTTCCATGCTGTTTTAGTCTTTTGTTTTGCACTGTTTTGGACTGTGGCGGACTGCCTATTCCCTTTTGCGCATATCTCATTGCATTTTTAAAGACTTCTAACGGAGAGTGCGGGCCTTGTGACTGGTGTCAGCAGAGGTTACTGGCCCTACTTTTCTCCAGACCATAGCTACCTGCGATCTCTTTCTACACTATACAGAGCCTGAGGAAGGTCAATTCAGACCGAAAACGTTTGCTCCACTTAAAAGCTCTACCAATAAATACATTGAATTGGTTGGCACGTACATCTGTGTGAAGCTCTTCTTTTGCCTAGATACAACAGCATAGTCATAGCCGCAGGGCCTGAGACCCCTTTTGTCCTTAGCTGCACAGTGTTGCTTTCCCAGCTGTGTCACTTTGCACTGCCTGACCCTGACTCCAATCCTTACACAGGGCTCCTAGGATCCTATCTATAAAACATAGTGTAGAACACTGTCAGGGCTCCTAGGAACCTATCTATAAAACATAGTGTAGAACACTGTCAGGGCTCCTAGGAACCTATCTATAAAACATAGTGTAGAACACTGTCAGGGCTCCTAGGAACCTATCTATAAAACATAGTGTAGAACACTGTCAGGGCTCCTAGGAACCTATCTATAAAACATAGTGTAGAACACTGCCAGGGCTCCTAGGAACCTATCTATAAAACCTAGTGTATAACACTGTCAGGACTCCTAGGAACCTATCTATAAAACATAGTGTATAACACTGTCAGGACTCCTAGGAACCTATCTATAAAACATAGTGTATAACACTGTCAGGGCTCCTAGGAACCTATCTATAAAACATAGTGTAGAACACTGTCAGGGCTCCTAGGAACCTATCTATAAAACATAGTGTAGAACACTGTCTGGGATCCTAGGAACCTATCTATAAAACATAGTGTAGAACACTGTCTGGGATCCTAGGAACCTATCTATAAAACCTAGTGTATAATACTGTCAGGGCTCCTAGGAACCTATCTATAAAACATAGTGTATAATATTGTCAGGGCTCCTAGGAACCTATCTATAAAACATAGTGTATGACACTGTCAGGGCTCCTAGGAACCTACTCTCCATTTGTTCAGTTTTGTGAAAACAAAGCATCTGTTTGAAATATTTGGGTCGAAACCCGGCTCAGTACAAGTCGGTTCATCCAATTCTAGTTATTACCTGTCCAGTGGCTAAATGCTTTAGGCCGGCATATCTTCATGGTATCTCCTGTACAATTCCATATATAGTTCACCATATAATATAACTAGGGATGAGCCGATCTTGAGATTTCAAGATCGATTTTAAAATCCGATTTCCGATCATTTTCCAGCCAATCTCGATCCCGATCTTGATCGAGAAATTTGCTCGATCGCCGATCGGAATCTGATGTTTTCCGATCCCAATCACTCAACCCTAGTCAATGTTTCTCTATGGGAAAAGTCACTTTTAGGGTTGAGCCGATCTTGACATAACCTCCAATCTCGATCCCGCTGGAAAAGATTGGGTCGGAATTCTGATCGCGATCCTGAAATTTACTTGATCGCCGATTGGAATCCGATCTTTTCCGATCCCAATCGCTCAACCTTAAATATAACCAGTAAAGTTACATTCACATTTGAGCCAGAGTTTACATTCGAGCCTTTGGTACAAGGACCACCAGAAATCCCAGACAAGAAAGTCCTGTAAGCACGATTTGTTCATCCAGCTATGTTAGGAAAAAATAACAGACACCTTATGAGCCCCATTTCAGTCAATGAGGTCTCTCGAGAACTGTTGCTGCCCATTATTAGGACCGCTTTTCTGTTGTTCTGCACCCTTATATAACCAAATTTATATTATAATTAATAATGCCCTATGATATGTATGAAATATTTGAAATAATACACATTATAGTGTCAAAAAGTGTCATGTTGCATCAAATTTAACAGCGATGCAGTGACATAAATATGTTCAGGGCAGAATGTCATGAACTGCACCAAATAAATAATCTACCGGTAGTCTGCACCATTCTGATACGTCATGCAATCTGCACCAAATTATTACGTTACTTTACATATATTGTCATGAAATGTGCCCCAGTATTATTTGTGCAAAAAAAAAAAAACCCGGTACCTGCTGCAGATTACTGGGGGCACTTTACAAGTATTACGACTCCAGAAAATATATGACTTAGATTGACAAAGATTAAAGGTTTTTAACATAATACTAGTAGGATAAGAGAGGATAGTTCATAGTATTATGGGTTGTTTTGTTTTTTTTTGCCACACTGATAACATGACTAATACAATGGCGCCCTCTGCTGTAGAAATGGTTTCCAACACAAACTTTGAAAAAACTAAGGGCCCCTTCACACGGAGGATACGCTGGCTGGTTCTGAACATGTAAACGTTCCGAATCAGTGGCGTTTAAAACAGATCCCATTGCTTTCTATGGGAGGCGGCATACGTGCGCTCCCCATAGAAATTAATGGAAAAAAGCAGCCCATTCATTTCTATGGGGAGCGCACGTTTACACGTTCAGAATCAGCCAGCGAATCCTCCGTGTGAAGGGGCCCTTACTGTGCATTCAGTTTTAACCTTGTTATGTAAGGATGGGCAAACCTCTGAAGATTTGTTTCGTCTGGTGCTCGGATAAACATTAATACTCACCTTAATTCCCATTTTTCGCGCCACCTTGCAGCGTCCAGCAATCTGCTTCTTCCTCCACCAAGCACATAATATCTTAAAAGAGCACCAGAGCCAGCCTTTGACACCCTTCTGTGACGTCACGCACCCGGAGTCAATGATGAAGCTTGTGATTGGGCCTCAGCAGTGGAATGGGCACGCCGGACATCAAGACGTATAGCTGGCCAAGCTGTTGGTGGTGCAGTCGCTGCCACTTAATGGATTCCATTGCATTTAACCAACCTGATGGCATGTGCTTAACATCGATGTAGGATACCTAGTAGAGATGAGCGAACACTGTTCGGATCAGCCGATCCGAACAGCACGCTCCCATATAAATAAATGGAAGCACCTGGCACGCAGACTTTGCCAGCGGCCGGCCGCTTGACCCCCCACGTGCCGGCCGCTTCCATTCATTTCTATGGGAGCGTGCTCTGAACGTGCTGTTCCGAACAGTGTTCGCTCATCTCTAATACCTAGCCATCATTATTTCTCTAGGAAAGGAAAGCTGTCCTTGCTTTATATCGCCATGTGTCTAAGGAAAGGTGCACACCACTGTCGATACGTGGAGCCGCAACTATGGACAAGGACAATGCATGGATTTTACAGCAACAAGGCCTCGTGTTAGGTTCACCCCGTTTGTGCAGGTCCAGTTCCAATGGTATGCAGGGTCCATCTGCTTCCTTTGGGTCCTCTTTGGACCGTTTCTGGTCTCCATCTTAACCAGGGCAAGGTGTTACTTCCATTTCTCCTCCCTTGTTTAATGGGTGTAAGCTGAAGCACAGCCAAACTAATGAGCCTGGAATAGAGGAGCGGTTCTGTATATTCCACACTGCCCCACTACAACTGGTCAGTGTTAGCAGCGCCAATGGCACCCATATTGTTGCCGCGCGGCTGCTGGGTCAAATAATGCATTGTCCCAGGATGTGCTGACTCAGCGGCTTAAAGGTGGTGCTGCCCATGGCTAGAAAAGTGTCAATCTTATACAGCCAATCTTATGCGACTAACACCCTTCCCAATAGGTAGTAATGGTCTCCCTTATCTGCAGAACTGAAGCAATCACTGCGAGGTCTTCGTACTTGAAACTGACTGTAGCCAGATCCCAAGCAGAACCTGGATTCCTCACTAAGGATGATCCGGTTTCAGATCATAGCAGTCCAATTTTCTCATTCACTGCAAAGGTGACAATGGCAGGACAAGTAATCGGTGCTATAACACCAAATCTACACAGGGATGTGTAATGAAGGAGCCACCTGTGTCTGGATGGTGTCTTCTCGTGCATGTCAGCAGAATCCACAACCCCTCTATGGGTATGAGCAATTTGGTGTGGAATTTTGGTGCTGAAAAAGAAGCCTCCCATTGACTTGAATGGCCCCGTTCACACGGGGCAAGAGGGGACAGATTTTGACGCTGAATCTAAGTCAGAATCCGCCCCCTCACAATAGAAGAAGCGTCCATTCTTCAGGCAGATTTGCCTTGCGACAGCACCCTCCGGACTAGGCCCATTCATTTGGGCCTACTCCGGAGGGGGAAGCCGCGACTGTTGGATGCCGCGACAGTCGTGGCAGGTGCATTTTGGTCCAATGCTGATGCGGCTTCCCGCCCAAAATCAGGACCAAAATATGTGGTCGCATGCCCTGTGTGAAATCAATGGGAGGCTTTTTTTTCAGCACTGAAATTCCACACCAAATTCCTCGCCATTTTCCTCCATGTGAACAGACCCTAATGGTGCGTTGAAATTTGTTGTAACAACCATCCTATATCTCTCAGTCCAATGATGCGCCCGATCTCAAAGTCTACCCTGTACAAAAAGTCTTCAAGTGTATCATGGAGGCATGTAGAGCAGTCAATGATCTCTTATCAAGTGGTACAATACTCAAATACTACCCAAAAATAGCCTCTGAAAGGCTTTTATAGGGCAGCAGGGGAGGCACTTTTACACCCTCTTGTGGCAAATCCAATCACATCTGTACCAGATACACTCATTTTTTTAGTCAAGTAATATTTGTCAATTACCACTATACAAATACCAATATAATCAATAAGAGCTAGTTCACACGGGGCACGGGACTGTGTATTTTGGTCCTGATTTTGGGGCGGGAAGCCGCAACAGTCGCAGCTTCCCGCTCCGGAGTAGGCCCAAATGAATGGGCCTAGTCCAGAGGGTGCTGCCATGAGCCGGACGCCAGGGATGAATCAACCGCGGGATCCGCCTGAAGAAAGGGCAGCTTGCTTCATTTTTCCACGAGCCGTTACATACCGCTAACGCAAAAAAGAAAGCTAGCGGTCTACCTAGACCTCCATTGTGAGGGGGCGGATTCTGAGGTGGATTCTCCGTCAGAATCTGCCCCTTCTTGCCCTGTGTGAACAAGCCCTAATACCGACATACAGTACTCAGATACATCCTACTCCTACTAATATTATAAATGTGAAAGTTTGTGTGTTTGGATGTTTGGATGTTTGTGAGTTTGGATGTTTGTTCCTCAATCACGCTAAAACGCCTGGACGGATTTGCGTGCAATTTTCCACAAACATAGTTTTCCCTCAGGATTGAGTCACAGGCTACTTTTGGTGCCACTAAACAACATGGCTTCCTAGCAGGAGACTCACAAAAGCAGGACTCCTAGCCCCAGCTATAGACTCACACACACTGCCTGGCATTTCCTGCCTCAACCTGCCTGCACACTCCTTACTGTCACCTCAGGAGTCGCCCTCACTCTACTCACTCACATTTACATAGAGCTTTCCACTATACATACACAATACAACACATCACATTGTAATTACATGTATCTCCTATCACTGCTATATACAGTACCTGATACATATATACCCCTGTACACAGACTGTATATACTATATAATTACATGTATCTCCTATCACTGCTATATACAGTACCTGATACATATATACTCCTGTACACAGACTGTATATACTATATAATTACATGTATTACCTATCACTGCTATATACAGTGCCTGATACATATATACTCCTATACACAGGCTGTATATACTATATAATTACATGTATCTCCTATCACTGCTATATACAGTACCTGATACATATATACCCCTGTACACAGACTGTATATACTATATAATTACATGTATCTCCTATCACTGCTATATACAGTACCTGATACATATATACTCCTGTACACAGGCTGTATATACTATATAATTACATGTATCTCCTATCACTGCTATATACAGTACCTGATACATATATACCCCTGTACACAGACTGTATATACTATATAATTACATGTATCTCCTATCACTGCTATATACAGTACCTGATACATATATACTCCTGTACACAGGCTGTATATACTATATAATTACATGTATCTCCTATCACTGCTATATACAGTGCCTGATACATATATACCCCTGTACACAGACTGTATATACTATATAATTACATGTGTCTCCTATCACTGCTATATACAGTACCTGATACATATATACTCCTGTACACAGACTGTATATACTATATAATTACATGTATCTCCTATCACTGCTATATACAGTACCTGATACATATATACCCCTGTACACAGACTGTATATACTATATATTACATGTATTACCTATCACTGCTATATACAGTACCTGATACATATATACCCCTGTACAGAGACTGTATATACTATATAATTACATGTATCTCCTATCACTGCTATATACAGTACCTGATACATATATACTCCTGTACACAGGCTGTATATACTATATAATTACATGTATTACATATCACTGCTATATACAGTACCTGATACATATATACTCCTGTACACAGGCTGTATATACTATATAATTACATGTATCTCCTATCACTGCTATATACAGTACCTGATACATATATACTCCTGTACACAGGCTGTATATACTATATAATTACATGTATTACCTATCACTGCTATATACAGTACCTGATACATATATACTCCTGTACACAGGCTGTATATACTATATAATTACATGTATTACCTATCACTGCTATATACAGTACCTGATACATATATACTCCTGTACACAGGCTGTATATACTATATAATTACATGTATTACCTATCACTGCTATATACAGTACCTGATACATATATACTCCTGTACACAGGCTGTATATACTATATAATTACATGTATCTCCTATCACTGCTATATACAGTACCTGATACATATATACCCCTGTACACAGGCTGTATATACTATATAATTACATGTATCTCCTATCACTGCTATATACAGTACCTGATACATATATACCCCTGTACACAGACTGTATATACTATATAATTACATGTATCTCCTATCACTGCTATATACAGTGCCTGATACATATATACCCCTGTACACAGACTGTATATACTATATAATTACATGTATCTCCTATCACTGCTATATACAGTACCTGATACATATATACTCCTGTACACAGGCTGTATATACTATATATTACATGTATTACCTATCACTGCTATATACAGTGCCTGATACATATACACTCCTGTACACAGGCTGTATATACTATATAATTACATGTATTACCTATCACTGCTATATACAGTACCTGATACATATATACTCCTGTACACAGGCTGTATATACTATATAATTACATGTATCTCCTATCACTGCTATATACAGTACCTGATACATATATACCCCTGTACACAGGCTGTATATACTATATAATTACATGTATTACCTATCACTGCTATATACAGTACCTGATACATATATACTCCTGTACACAGACTGTATATACTATATAATTACATGTATCTCCTATCACTGCTATATACAGTACCTGATACATATATACCCCTGTACACAGACTGTATATACTATATAATTACATGTATCTCCTATCACTGCTATATACAGTGCCTGATACATATATACTCCTGTACACAGGCTGTATATACTATATAATTACATGTATCTCCTATCACTGCTATATACAGTGCCTGATACATATATACTTCTGTACACAGGCTGTAAATACTATATAATTACATGTATCTCCTATCACTGCTATATACAGTACCTGATACATATATACTCCTGTACACAGCCTGTATATACTATATAATTACATGTATCTCCTATCACTGCTATATACAGTACCTGATACATATATACCCCTGCACACAGGCTGTATATACTATATAATTACATGTATCTCCTATCATTGCTATATACAGTACCTGATACATATATACCCCTGTACACAGACTGTATATACTATATAATTACATGTATCTCCTATCACTGCTATATACAGTGCCTGATACATATATATACCCCTGTACACAGACTGTATATACTATATAATTACATGTATCTCCTATCACTGCTATATACAGTACCTGATACATATATACTCCTGTACACAGGCTGTATATACTATATATTACATGTATTACCTATCACTGCTATATACAGTGCCTGATACATATATATACTCCTGTACACAGGCTGTATATACTATATAATTACATGTATCTCCTATCACTGCTATATACAGTACCTGATACATATACAGTATACTCCTGTACACAGGCTGTATATACTATATAATTACATGTATCTCCTATCACTGCTATATACAGTACCTGATACATATATACCCCTGTACACAGACTGTATATACTATATAATTACATGTATCTCCTATCACTGCTATATACAGTGCCTGATACATATATACTCCTGTACACAGGCTGTATATACTATATAATTACATGTATCTCCTATCACTGCTATATACAGTACTGATACATATATACCCCTGTACACAGACTGTATATACTATATAATTACATGTATCTCCTATCACTGCTATATACAGTGCCTGATACATATATACTCCTGTACACAGGCTGTATATACTATATAATTACATGTATCTCCTATCACTGCTATATACAGTACCTGATACATATATACTCCTGTACACAGGCTGTATATACTATATAATTACATGTATTACCTATCACTGCTATATACAGTACCTGATACATATATACCCCTGTACACAGGCTGTATATACTATATATTACATGTATTACCTATCACTGCTATATACAGTACCTGATACATATATACCCCTGTACACAGACTGTATATACTATATAATTACATGTATCTCCTATCACTGCTATATACAGTGCCTGATACATATATACTCCTGTACACAGGCTGTATATACTATATATTACATGTATTACCTATCACTGCTATATACAGTACCTGATACATATATACCCCTGTACACAGGCTGTATATACTATATATTACATGTATCTCCTATCACTGCTATATACAGTACCTGATACATATATACTCCTGTACACAGGCTGTATATACTATATATTACATGTATTACCTATCACTGCTATATACAGTACCTGATACATATATACTCCTGTACACAAACTGTATATACTACATAATTACATGTATTACCTATCACTGCTATATACAGTACCTGATACATATATACTCCTGTACACAGACTGTATATACTATATAATTACATGTATTACCTATCACTGCTATATACAGTGCCTGATACATATATACTCCTGTACACAGGCTGTATATACTATATAATTACATGTATCTCCTATCACTGCTATATACAGTACCTGATACATATATACCCCTGTACACAGGCTGTATATACTATATAATTACATGTATCTCCTATCACTGCTATATACAGTACCTGATACATATATACCCCTGTACACAGACTGTATATACTATATAATTACATGTATCTCCTATCACTGCTATATACAGTGCCTGATACATATATACCCCTGTACACAGACTGTATATGCTATATAATTACATGTATCTCCTATCACTGCTATATACAGTACCTGATACATATATACCCCTGTACACAGACTGTATATACTATATAATTACATGTATCTCCTATCACTGCTATATACAGTGCCTGATACATATATACTCCTGTACACAGGCTGTATATACTATATATTACATGTATTACCTATCACTGCTATATACAGTGCCTGATACATATATACTCCTGTACACAGGCTGTATATACTATATAATTACATGTATTACCTATCACTGCTATATACAGTACCTGATACATATATACTCCTGTACACAGGCTGTATATACTATATAATTACATGTATCTCCTATCACTGCTATATACAGTACCTGATACATATACAGTATACTCCTGTACACAGGCTGTATATACTATATAATTACATGTATCTCCTATCACTGCTATATACAGTACCTGATACATATATACCCCTGTACACAGACTGTATATACTATATAATTACATGTATCTCCTATCACTGCTATATACAGTGCCTGATACATATATACTCCTGTACACAGGCTGTATATACTATATAATTACATGTATCTCCTATCACTGCTATATACAGTACTGATACATATATACCCCTGTACACAGACTGTATATACTATATAATTACATGTATCTCCTATCACTGCTATATACAGTGCCTGATACATATATACTCCTGTACACAGGCTGTATATACTATATAATTACATGTATCTCCTATCACTGCTATATACAGTACCTGATACATATATACTCCTGTACACAGGCTGTATATACTATATAATTACATGTATTACCTATCACTGCTATATACAGTACCTGATACATATATACCCCTGTACACAGGCTGTATATACTATATATTACATGTATTACCTATCACTGCTATATACAGTACCTGATACATATATACCCCTGTACACAGACTGTATATACTATATAATTACATGTATCTCCTATCACTGCTATATACAGTGCCTGATACATATATACTCCTGTACACAGGCTGTATATACTATATATTACATGTATTACCTATCACTGCTATATACAGTACCTGATACATATATACCCCTGTACACAGGCTGTATATACTATATATTACATGTATCTCCTATCACTGCTATATACAGTACCTGATACATATATACTCCTGTACACAGGCTGTATATACTATATATTACATGTATTACCTATCACTGCTATATACAGTACCCGATACATATATACTCCTGTACACAAACTGTATATACTATATATTACATGTATCTCCTATCACTGCTATATACAGTACCTGATACATATATACTCCTGTACACAGGCTGTATATACTATATAATTACATGTATTACCTATCACTGCTATATACAGTACCTGATACATATATACTCCTGTACACAGGCTGTATAACACATCACATTGTCTGTATCACAACATACACAATATAACACATCAAATCACATTTGCTAGCCCACCAAACTTTTTAAAGCACTTTTACAGTTTCACACGTCTGTGTCCGCCCAATACTCAACTCACCGCAGACGAAGTCGCGGGTAAAAGCTAGTGATCTATATAATTCTATCACACTGTAGATTATTTAAGAGCATACAGTGCGAATGAGATGCAGTCACAGGCAGAATACCGAACAAGTAAAAAAATAACATTATCCATGAAACAACAATTCTCCACAGTCTGCTGTTCCTCAGTTATGTCTCCTGGCAATATATGAACAAGATCCAGCCTACATGGAGACTTTTTGTGCTACAAAAATGGCTAGTTGCACCACAAAAGTCTCCATGCAGGCAAGTTGTTATTCATGCATTTTCAGGAGGAATAACAGTCTGTTGGAAGTGACATTTTCTCTGCCAATCTAGTACCATATATCCTCGAGTATAAGCCGACCCGAATATATGCCGAGGCCCCTAATTTTACCACAAAATACTGGGAAAACTTATTGACTCGAGTATAAGCCGAGGGGGGGAAATGCAGCAGCTACTGGAAAATTTCAAAAATTAAAATGGTTTTTGGGTGCAGTAGTTGCTGGGGAAGGGGAGGGGTGTTTTGGTTGTCTGTCTGCCCCTTCCCTGAGCTTGAGGACTAGGGGGTTTTTTCTTCCCCCACTTGGAATTCAGCCTGGCTGTATATAGGGGATCTGCAGTGCCTCTATTAACCCCTTCCTGACGGAACAGGAGCACTGCAGATCCCCTATATTCAGTAGACCGGGCACTGTCAGACACAGGATACCTAATGTGTTTGTGTGTCACAGTCATTTTCTACTTTTACATGTATTCTAGGGAAAGGAGGGATTTATAACTTTTATTTACTTTATTTTTTTGTATTTTTTTAAAGCTTTTTTTTAAAACTATTTTATGGGAGATTCTATACATTACTATTGCAGCTGGTCATAGATCCCTCCCCCCACCCCCTCCAAAAAAAATAAAATAAAAAATAGAAATTTTTTTGCTTGACTCAAGTATAAGCCGAGGGGGGCTGCTGAAAAATTTGGCTTATACTCGAGTATATACGGTAGATTGTGGGCCCTATATAGGACAGTGATTGACAATGTCTGTAAAGTGCTGCAGAATATGATGGTGCTATACAAGTAAGGGCGATTTCACATCTTTGCCCCGGTCTCCGCTTTTAGATTTCCGTCTACTGCCGATAGGAGACGGAAACCCGGCAGACAGTGAGCGCCTGTGAGCGTTTTGTGGTCTCTGCGTCAAAACCGTTTTTTTTTTTAACCAGACACAAAGTCCTGCATGTCCGACTTTGTGTCTGGTTAAAAAAAAATGGTTTCGCCGCGGAGACCACAAAACGCTCACAGGCAGACACTTTACAAACCCATGCAAATGAATGGGTTTGAAAAGTGACTGCCGGCTTCCGTCTCCAGTCCAGTTTTTTGGGTAGAAGACAGAAAGCGGACACCCGGGGCCCAGGTGCGAGCCTGTCAAAGCATAATAAATAAATAATTTATAATCCAAGGGGTCTGCTGGACTCTGTGTGTAACCTCTATCACAGCAGCTGGCTGTTGTTCTTGTCCTGTGAAAACCAGAAAACCAGATAGGCCAATGCTAGTGTGAACCTGGTGTAAGCCTGAAGCAGTGTAATAACTTGCGTACTGCTATGACGGTTCTTCATGGATACCGTATGTCATTACCATGGCTCATAGTCTACAAGGGCTGCATTGATAACTTGATCATGAGCCGATTCCTCTCAGCAGGAAGTAAGGGTTAACAATCGATTATCACCGGGGGGAGAAACAGACACAGAAACAACGTGAGAGCGACACAGATCAGGAATCAGATATGACTCGCACCGCTAACACTCTAGAGCTGCTCATACCATGCGAACCTACGCCACCTACTCGCCACAGTATACACCTTCTCATAAATAAGGCTTGCTCTCCCCTGGGTCGTGTGCCTGGAGGGAAATCTATGCCAGCTCATACAACAAAATTGTGGCGGAAATGCTAAAAAAAAAATCTGTCGGGGCTAGTGGCTCCACCTGCTGCATGCCCCCTTTTTGGGGAAAGAAAAAGTCATACATTTTTTTTTGCAAAAAAAAAAAATTGACTTTTTATGCTGCGAACTGAAAATTCCAGACAGCACTCACAGACTCTGTGAACTCGCTGTTTTTCACGGACCCAAAGACATTGGAAATTTTTTCAAAAAGTTGATCCGTTTTTCATGGATGTGATTAAGAATGGACAGGACCAGAAACCAAAAATAAGCAGGGTGGAGCGCGGTCTGTGGGTGTCACCGATATCACACGTCAGCAAAATGCAGCTGTGTGAATAACTCCTAATGTTATAATCAGTGGATTGAACCATGCAACATATTACTTTTGCTGTATGCGAATATGAGTCTGTAAAAATATAGGTCCCGGTTTCAAGTATCCCTCCGTACATTGCACTATATGAGGGATCCATGAAAATGGGGACTGATTGGGGGGAAAAACGGATTTTCACAGCGGTTTTCACCATCGGTCATGTGAATGTAGCCTCAGACTTACTAATCCTAAGCGTTGCTGAATGTCGAAACCTCCAGGAATTGTTTAGCCGCTAAAATGGCTTGTACACGTTATTGCAATTGTAATGGTCTATAGTTCATGAACAGTATGTGACGTATAGATGTATACATTATATATACCCTTACAATGCAGGTTCTACGTCCTGTATACCATGCACGCCTCCACACTCTGCAGCATGTATACACCACGTGAGTCTCTGCACACTCAGCTGCTCTGTCTGTGACCATGCCAGGGTGGGTGGAATAGTATCTGCACCAATGACGGAAAGGGTTACAGGCCCGGCCTGCCTTACCAATGAGCAGGGCCCTCACAGGCACATAGTACAGGCTTGTCCTGTTCCCTTCCTGTTCTGCAGGTCTGCACTGTTCCTGATCGCTCTCCTGCACTTTGCCTCCATGACTTGTGAGGTGAGTCTGTGTCCTGCCTATGATACAGTATATAGCTACGTAGCTCTATATACTGACTGCACTGACATAAGTGGTCACACTACTTTACAGTTTGCATTTGTACGTAGTCATTCAGACTTTGCAGCAGTGGTCACTGTGACTCTCCAGGGTGCAGCTCTGCTGGGAATTGTAGTTTCCCACTTTCTTGGTAGATGTAGACGACCGGTCAGGAATAAGGTGATACATGTGGACTGCACACTTAATAGGAGGTCAAGTCACTACAACTGCGGATAATGTGATATATCAGACTTATTATCTGACGTTCTTGTGAAAGGAAAGGGTTAATGTATCATCGCTAGAGATGGGTGAACCTCCAAAGATACGATTTGTTTCGGGTGTCTCAGGTCCCAGATTCGTTTTGGAACGAACAAGTTTGGTACGGAACCAGAAATACGTTTTTCCCGCAGAGTTTTTCTTTTACTAATTTTCTGCCTCATTATACCTATACGGAAAATGCCAGCGTTCCGGCAGGTATAATCGACATGTTGCGATTTACAAAAAGGTAGCTTTTCTGCAGCAGATTTTTTTTTTCTGCACCGTGCGATTGGGATTAGCCAGAATCTCATCCTCTCTGCAATGTAAAGTGTTGCCTTTTTGCTGCAGAGTTTTCGCAGCATAGGATCCTTGCCGGACTCTCCTTCCTTCTCTTGGCTCCGTTGATGATGTCATGAGACTCGACGTACCCATGAGATTGGGTCGCAATCTGGAATATTCGAATCAAACCCGAATTGAAAGTGGTTCTCCCATCTCTGATGTTGATATGTATATGTTCATGTGTTATATAATGTCAGGGTGCAGTTCAGGGACTCCGTCACTATTCCACTTACAACATGCGGAGAGACAAGTCCTGCAAGCATTTCCACTTCACAGGCTTTGAGTTGTGTTTGCAAAGTACGGGGCAGATTTAAGAAGCATGTGGATTATGCACGTGCATAGAATACACGTGTAAAAATAACACTCCCATTGTCTTCAATGAAATTTTTTACATGTGTAAAAAAAACGCGTCAAAATACGCACCAAAAAACACGACACGTTTTTACACGTGTAAAAAAATTTCATTGAAGTCAATGGGAGTGTTATTTTTACACATGCATTCTATACATGTGTATTATGCTAAAATACGCTCACGTTAACTCCGTGTGCACGGGCCCTAAGGGTAAGTTCACGCAGAGTTTTTTGGTCAGGGTTTTGAGGCCGTAATCTCCTCAAAATCCTGATCAAAAAGACGGCTCCCATTAAAATCAATGCTAGCTGCTCAGGAGCGAGATGCTCATTCTTCGGGCCGAGTCGCCTCGCGATTCGGCCTGAAGAATCTCCAGACTAGGCCCATTCATTGGGCCTAATCCGGAGCGGAGTGCGCGGCTGGATGCCGGTGCAGTGCATCGGCTTTCAGTCGCGGCGACCTGTTTTTTGGATCGGAACCCGAGGCGGCCTCCGCCTCAGGTTCCGCTCCACAAAACTCTGTGTGAACTTACCCTAACACTGGCGGGAGGTGCAGCTCACAAATCAGGTGCACCCTTGTCCTGGCTGAGATCAAGGACAGCTTATAGCTGGTGTAGATTTCAGGGATCATGGCATAAGTGATCATAAATCTGGTGGCTGTGTGCACGCTACGTCCCTCTCTCAGCAAAGTTGCGAAACAGAGAAAAGTAAGTCGTAAACTGTCATATATAAGACATAATATATCTCCTCCAGTATATAACTGAACTAGAGAGATGCGCGACCCCTGAAATGTTTCCAGAAAATGAAGATTTCTCACAGAAAATTAATACAATTACACGTTTTGTTATACACATTTATGTCCTATTGGAACAACAGAAAAAAAAACTGATTAAAAAAAAAAAAGCCAAAATTGATATAATTTCACATAAAACTCAGAAAATGGGCCGGATAAAATTACTGGAATCCTAATATTTGGTTGCGCAACCTTTGGAAAAAATACCTTGTCATTCTGGTGACCATTGAAGGACCCCATAAGCCTTTCCAAAACCCCGACCAACACCGACCCCAAAGCTGGTTATGGTTCTCCTCTCCATAGGATGAATAGCACAGTCAAGAGCGCTCTTGTTCCATAGACGATATGGCCACCACTTCTGATCAGACATGGCAAGGTCTGATCTATTGTTGGCTCCAAATTTAGGTCTTCTGCACGGTGCCATGTTATATCCCAACTGTAGGCCATGCCGACTAGATCGGGGGCAGCGTTTTCAGAGGACGTTGTGACCTAACAATATATCTTGTCCTTTGCTTTTGCAGGTGGTAGTCTTGTATTTTGCCAAAAGTTCTGAACTAGCCGGAGTCCGTTCAGAAAACTTAATTCTGCCCCAAGAACTTACTTCCAAAGATCTCTGGGAAAAAATAGCAGCTCTGCATCCAAGGTAAAGAACGGTGTATTATGTAGAAGGGACTTTGTTCTATCAAATGTCGGATTACTCGAAACATTGCTTATAGGTGAGAATATCTCTGTTAGGGTCCATTTACAAAAACGTGCGCTCATTTTGCAAAATACACGTGTAAAAATAAGACTCCCATTGACTTCAATGACATTTTTTTACACGTGTTAAAAAACACATCAAAATACACCTGTAAAATGTCATTGAAGTCAATGGGAGTCTTATTTTTACACTTGTATTTTGCCAAAATGAACGCGGGTTTACCCCATGTGAAAGGACTCTAATATGGTGCCGTATGGAGGCACCATATGGCGGCACACATTGGTGAGAGGGGTAACTGGAACTTGAGGTTCCTGGACTCAATAAGCTATGTCACTTTTACTCTTCATTTGTCGTACTGGTCTCCTTACATGAGTCCTTTAAGAATCAGGTACGACGGTCGGTGCAGTGCACGGCATCCAGTTGCGGCATTCCGCTCCAGATTAGGCCCAAATGAATGGGCCTAGTCGGGAGGAAGTGACACGAGGCGGATGTCTGTGGCTGAATCAGCCGCGGAATCCGCCTCAAGAAAGGGCATGTCGCTTCTTGGAACCCATTGATTTCAATGGGAGGTGGTTTTGTGAGCTAGATTTTTATGCGGATTCCGCATCAAAATCTGGACCAAAAAATCCAGCATGAACTTACCTTTAGGCCGGGTTCACACGGAGTTACGTGCCGCGAGATTTGGCACGTAGACGCCGCGTGACCCTTTGCGTGCCGTACACGCTCCCATTCATTTCAATGGGAGCGGGGAGCGTATGCGCCGCGCTAGTTTGCGGCCGTGCATTTATTCACGGCCGCAAACTAGCGCGGCGCATCCGCTCCCCGCTCCCATTGAAATGAATGGGAGCGTGTACGGCACGCAAAGGGTCACGCGGCGTCTACGTGCCAAATCTCGCGGCACGTAACTCCGTGTGAACCCGGCCTTAAGGTTTCAGGTTCCCATGGAGGAATGGATGCTGAATTTGTCAGGCAGAACATTTCTGCTTTGTTAATTTGAAGCCAATTTTGGGACTGATTCAGAAAATCTGCTCCAAAATCTGCCTCAATTCAGTGGCAGCCTGAAGAAGGACACTTCTTCTTTCTGCAACCATGGAAAACCTGACTGTATTGTAATGAATAGGAGGCAAAATTTGCAGAATATGCCTCAATATCAGCTGCAAGTTCCTTTGTGTGAACATAACCATATTGTAATATACATTTCTTGATACATAGGGTGGCTACAGAGCAAGTAGTTGTCGGGTTTATTGGGATGGTCTTCATGTAGCAGGACCTTCCCGTGTCTGGCCAGCCAGGTCTTCCCTTGTCCTTACTGGCTTATTGTCATGGAGTTCGTAGACTTCTTTGGACGTCTGTGATCGATTCTGTGCAATTTTGCCATATCCGTCGATCAAACATAACTTAGAATGAAAATTTCCCCCTGGTGGGACTATTAAAGGATTCCGTCTTTTATCCCTAGGCTGTGTGCCATTAAAGATCACGTGCTCCTTGCTGTGCGTCAGGAGTATGTCACCATCGGTGATGACATCATAACTCTGCGTAGTGGCGATGAGGTCGCAGTAATCCCTCCTATCAGTGGTGGTTAATATCCTTAAAACTGGAGGTAAGGAATGATTAGGTTTTTTGGTCTTTGTCATTCTGTGCAGAGCGGCCGCCATCTTTAAAGGCCCAGCATCCGCCGTAATAATACAACGGATGTCAGGAAGGGTTAAACAAAATTTTTTTAAGACCTTTTAATCTATATTTTAAAAAAATGCACTATGCCCTGCAATTTTCACTCTGACTTCTAATCCTAATAATAGGCTGATACTTACCAGTCCTGTAGGAATTTTTATTACAGTGGTCACTTAAAACAGATAATGAAATGTGGCATCCCGTGTCCTATCATGGACAACCCCTTTAATGGCCGATCTTGTGTGATCTGTAATATTATAGTGTTTATTTCTAGGTATGATCTGTATACATAGAGTCCATGTGTGCGTCTCCTGAACACGTCTTGGATCTCACTCTCACGTTTATTACTGATTTTAGTAGCTATGGATGAAAATAATGAAGAGCCCCGCGACTTCATCAGGATTTGTACAGAAAAGCTTTCCACTGAGGAAGTGTCGCAGTTGGTGGTTTCTCCAAGCTGTGGCGCTGTGTCCATTTTTGTAGGTGGGTAGCTAACCAAAGGTTAAACCTTCTCCCGTCTGCCAATATGGCCATAGCTATAGGTTGTCGAGGGCTAGAAATTAGAAAGGTTCTGCTTTATTCCAGAAAGAGCGCCTCCCTTCTCTGTGGCTGTGTCTGGTATTACCGTTCAACCTCATCATCTTGAATTGGACTACCGTACCCGACATGGCCCTGACGTACTCCTGGTGAACGCCGTAGCAGGAAAAAAAATAATACGCAATGTTAAATGGCACCATTACAAAGTACAATTTGTCCTGCAAACATTAAGCCCTTGAATGGCTATCAGAAAATTAGAAATGCTATGGGGTTTGGAAGTCGGGGGGGTCCAAAATGAAAATCAAAAAATGCACGTGCGAGAAGGGGTTAATCGGCTAAATTTACGTTTTTCTGGCTATGGATGCCAATGCGTATAGTGCGGTGTTACACATTGTATAGTATATGTACTTAACTGCTTTTGTGGGGTTTTTTAGGAACTACAAGGAACAATTTTGAAGGAAAAAAAGTTGTGCACCTCGAGTATGAAGCCTATGTGCCAATGGCAGAGACAGAAATTAAGAAAATCCTGACTGATATCAGACAGAAATGGCCGTCTGTCAAGCACATGGCTGTGTACCATAGACTCGGGTATATTAAATGAGTATTTATTTTTTTTTAAACTGAACATTTTTAATAGGGATTGGTCAGAAAGGTCCTGCACACAGTGATGTCACAGTACAGGGATAATACACACAGTGATGTCACAGTACAGAGATAATACACACAGTGATGTCACAGTACAGGGATAATACACACAGTGATGTCACAGTACAGGGATAATACACACAGTGATGTCACAGTACAGAGATAATACACACAGTGATGTCACAGTACAGGGATAATACACACAGTGATGTCACAGTACAGGGATAATACACACAGTGATGTCACAGTACAGAGATAATACACACAGTGATGTCACAGTGTAGGGATAATACACACAGTGATGTCACAGTGCAGGGATAATACACACAGTGATGTCACAGTACAGGGATAATACACACAGTGATGTCACAGTACAGGGATAATACACACAGTGATGTCACAGTACAGAGATAATACACACAGTGATGTCACAGTGTAGGGATAATATGCACAGTGATGTCACAGTACAGGGATAATATGCACAGTGATGTCACAGTACAGGGATAATACACACAGTGATGTCACAGTACAGGGATAATACACACAGTGATGTCACAGTACAGGGATAATACACACAGTGATGTCACAGTACAGGGATATTGCCTATGATGACATCATAATACAGGGATAATACACACACAAAAGATCTCTGTGTACATGGATTTTAACATCACAACATCTGAAAAAAGTAATTCTAATGATGTCACATACAGGTCTTATGATGTCCCAGTAAGGGCTCGTTCACATCTGCGCCCGGTCTCTGTTCTGCAGGTTTCCGTTTCCTGCACAAAACAGGGCAGGAGACAGAAACCTGCACGCATCTTTCAAACCCATTCATTTGAATGGGTTTGAAAGTGTCCGGCCGTGAGTGCGGTTTATGCTCTCCGCAGCGAAACCGTTTTTTTTTTAAACCAGACACAGTGTCGGACATGCAGTACTCTGTGTCTGATTTTAAAAAGACAGTTTTGCTGCGCAGAGCATAAAATGCTCACTGGCTGGACTCTGCATTACAGGTTTCCGTCTTCTGCATGCAGAAGACGGAAACCTGAGAACGGACTGCCGATCGCTGGTGTGAACCCAGTGTCAAGTAATGGCAGCACAGTCAGTTTTCCACAACCCGTCCCATCACCCATAGTTATCAATAATTGTACCCTAGGTCTCCTTGCACATGCAGAGCACATCACACCATCTCCGCTCTGCTACATCTGTGACTGCGTGATAAGAATAAATCGTGACCTTAGTACCAGATCTTCTTTAATATGAGAGAGTGTAAGGCGTCCATGTGTGGTCTACGTAAGAATTAATATTTTCTTATTTTTTTCAGTTTGGTCCCAATATGTGAAGCCAGCGTTGTTATCGCAATCTCCTCACCCCACAGAGATGACTCCCTGGACGCCGTGAAGTACTGTATAAACACATTGAAAGCCAGCGTGCCTATATGGAAGAAGGTGACTATGTCTTCCATATATTATGCAGATGTTTTCATCTATACATTAGCTGGAATTTGGTTAAGAACTCCTATTTCTCATTCAACCAGTTCAATTCAATAATGCAGCTTTCTACCAAAAAATATGGATAGGCTGCAATTAACAACACAACCACTAGGTGGCGACATGTATAGGATAGACATCTCATGATAGAATATCGCAAAATCATGTGTTTTTCAAAAGCTGGTTATCTCATGACCAACATCTCAGGGTATGTTCAACAAAGGGGAGAGGTAAGGAAGGACATATTAGTATATGAAAATTATCCAGTCAGGGTGAGGCCTTTACAAAATTTTGCTATGGGGCCGTATGATATCTGTTTGCACTACCATCTGTAATTTCATATATTTGTAGTAAACATGTCTGTCTGACAAGAAATATTTTATTTTGTGTTCCCTTTAAGGAAGTGTATGAAGAGGAAGGCTCCACCTGGAAGGAAAATCAGGAATGTTTTTGGAAAAAGCAAAAAGACTCTTAATGGAAATCTGAGAGCCGTACGATCCTCTAAAACAGGTTGTTCCACAAAGTAAAATTCTTCAGGACCTCTGTCCCGATCCATATTCTACCTGAGGTAGCCCCGGTTGAATTTGGGTGGGACTGGTGGTGGTTGCGCTCTCATTCATGTCATTGGGGACGTTGTAGATAGCCGAAGTACAGCACTCTGTCTTCCATTGAAGTGAATGGGGGTGCCAACAGTTAACAGTTTCACCCAAATTCTGCTGGGCTGGAGCGGGACAAAGGCCCGTAAATACTTTGCTTCAGGGGACGACCCCTCTAATAATGGGGACCTCCAGTTTTAAGTGCTGCTTATATTTCCGACACCCCTGCAAACAATGCTGTGAGAATAAGAAGCTGGCCCCCTTACTATATACTACTGAATAGCTTTAAACTTTAAAGGGGTTGTCCATGACTTCTCTTCTGCGTGTAGATGCTATACCATGTTGGGCAGGACAACTGCCAGGGCACCCATCCAACACCCAGCCAGTTGCATGCATGTGAATAGAATAGGACATGTTGAAATTTGCTAGGTATCCGCCAAATTTGAAGAGTACCATGATCTATTTCCTGGGGGTTGTTGGAGAATTGGTTTTATTTGGTAGGCCCAAGAAACCTCCAAGAAGGTACCCTTGAAGGAGTTTCCCCACTTACAAAACATGTCCTGTGAAGGTGTCTGATCGCTGGAAAGAACGGAGCAATAGTGCGCATGCGCAACCGCTGTTATATTCAATTCTATGGAACCGGATCTGGGTTTCCGTCAGTGTTAGGGTATATTCACAATGAATTTGAGCCAGCCTGTATTGATTTCAATAGGAGGCAGATGCTGATTTTTTTATTTTTTTTTCAGCTAGCAAAATAAGCTCATTTATTATGAAGTTTTTTTAAAAAATATATTGCTTTTATCTCCACAATTTTTAATATCTCTGCTTGCTGTCCTTGGAAAGCCTTTTTATTCTCATTCCACGGATGACTATTTGCCCTGGTCCTGTGCCGGATCATACTACTATGAAAGTTAATTTTTTTTTGTTTTCGATGATACTCTTGGATGTGGTTTCTGTCTTACTGCCCTCTATAAATGCACTACAGGCTACAGCAGGGATCCGTGTTATGCAAACTACCTAAAATATAGGGGGGATTTTCCTAGGTCGGCTGTTTCCTGTCTTAATCCATGTCCCCATTGGTGTGAGACACAAGAGAATTACTTACAAGCTCTGACCTCTTGAAAGTTCTAGAGCATCATGTGAGATCCTGAGTGCCAGATTTCAGTGGAGTACGCCAAAGACGTAGATTACATTTGTAACTCCAATAGGTGCCTGGCCTGAGTTATAGTAAATCTTATCCCCAGCCTGTCTTGATTCCCTCATTGATTCACCCACTTTCTTAAAAAGTGGCGAGTAAGGTGCAGAAATTATAGTAGCGCAGATATAGGCCATGCACTAAAGATGTGCCAAATGTGCTCCAGTTGAAATAGTACGGCCTCGAGTTTGCCGCCCAACAGAGGGCCAGTTTTGCAGTGGAATTCATATGGATGCGATCGTAGTAACATTCGAGTGTCATCTGAGTTCCTTCCATGATGCACTCACCTCCGAGGAGGCTTCCGTTCCGTTCTGACCCAATGACCAGGATAGCACCTGCTGTATAGTCATTGGAAAAGAACTGAGCATCGATCGCCCCCTAGGGGACAGCCTTGACCTGCACACTCGGTTGTATGTATTAGACTTAAATTTCCCCCATAGTTTCTATTTTTTTACGATCAGTTATGGGAAAATGATTCACCTCAGAATATTCAGTGCCAAAAATGTAAGGTCTGTTACTGTAGATTCATCGATTTGATAATAAAAGTTACATGTGTGGAAAAGTTCTGTAGTTTTTGGGTGGTCTTATTTAACCATGTACTCTCTGACTCTGAACCTCATCCCCAACCAACAACCCTGTAGAACACCTTCAACACCATGCCATGAATCAATGGGAGCCTTTATTTCCGCACGGATTCTGACGCGAGTTATTGTGCCAGAATCAGCGCCAACTTCCTCCGTATGAATGCCCCCTTAGAGGGATTGTTCCATCTAGACAACCACTTACCATAGAAGTCAATAAGCTTGGACATTTCTCCATGACCAGTTGCTATATAGAATATTCCAGATAAATTAAGACAGTTCAGATCTCCAGTTTAGAAATATTTATTCATTAAAAGTTTACATACAATGAGTAAAATGTATTTCAAGTATGTAGAAAAGATTTACAAATTCTATACATTTATAACATTTCTTTTTCCAAAAATAAAACCTGTTGTTTTTTTAAGTATCACTTTATTAACAATATATCGTACAATTTTATGGCATATCCAGTGGATACGCCTCGGAAATTGAAAGGATATAAGTCCCCGTATATATTGCACAGTGGTGCTATTGCTGTCAGGAACCCTGGCGCATAAGGAGGAAAAACATCCAGGGGCCCATTCGTACATCAAAAATTCACACCGATTTAATGGCAGATTCCGGGTCAAAGTTAGTGCCAAATTCTGCCCTGAATTTGATTTCCATTGTTTTCAATGGAAGGAGAAGTTGAAGCAGGAAGCTGAAAAGAAGAAGCTTCCTGCTCTACCTAGCTGCAGATTCTATGGCTGATTTAGCTGCAGAAAGCGCAACGTGGTCCACGCCGCTCACTAGGGCCATTCTTCTTGAATTTTCTCCCATAAGTTAAAGCCATGGTCGAAAACAGGACTGATAGAAATGGAAGAAGAGTTCCGACTCAAGTTCCTTTTCCATTTCATGCCCTTAGTATTAAAAATGGTGGATTAGGTTCAGTTACAACTTTTGCATCAGAGCCCAGGAGATACAAGTCACCTCCATTGAGGGACATATAGAAACAAGTACACTCCACTGGATATGCCATTACTTGTTTTTGTCAAAACTTTTTGAAATTACATCACCAAGCTAAAAATCTACCAGAAAAGAAAATGGCGGCCAGATACTTAATGACTATGATCCCTCTTTCTTAACCATATCTACCCCAAATACAGTACCTGTCGGTGACCATTTTATAATGGCCAATAGAAATATAGATATCTCTAAAAAATACTAAAGTCCCCGGCTATGTTACCAAAAGTGATCAGTAGAGATGTGTCAGCAGCACCCATTACACCTCCAAATGTCAATGAAGGTATACAAGAAGGGGTAGAAGTTTCTACATGCACATTGCATGGCGTCATTGTGGTCCACATCCAAACGGGACTTTTCTAGATGTAAGGTTAAGGTCCCGCGTTGCGCAAAAGACCCAGATTATCCCTTGAGGCTGAGGTCCCAGAATGTGTTGCAGAATTTGCCAGGAGTGGATTGAACTTCCTAGATATTTCCCATTACTATTGTAGCCATTTGGCTTTGGCTCGAAAAAAAAAATAAGCGCAGCAAAATCTGCAACAAAAAAGTTGCATTTCCGCAATGTGAGGCCTCAGTCTAAAGGGGTTTTCTGGGTGTTACTTGTTGATGTCCTATCCTTAGGATGGGTCATCAATATATGACTGTAGGGGTCTGACACCCGTGAATCCTCGATGATCATCTAGTTGAAGAGCACCGTGTACAAAGGACACCTTGTTCATCAGCTACGTGGCACAGCAACAGCTCAGTCCCAGTCAAGTGTTGTATGGCACTGCGCTTGGTGAAGGGGCCACAGTGCTCACCTAAAGGGTGCGTTCACACGATGTAACGTGCCGCGTGATGTGGCACGTATACGGCGTGTGAGAGTTTGCGCGCCGTAATAGCTCCCATTCATTTCAATGGGAGTTAGGATCGTATACGCCGCGTTATTTTGCAGCCGTGATTTTGCGGCCACATCATGCGGCACGTTACATAGTGTAAACGCACCCAAATGCCGCAGCTGATTGGTGGAGGTCTTGTTGTCAGACCCCCACGGACTAAGGATAGGTCATCTATATGTATTGGGGGTGCCAGTTTGCCAAAGAGGCTTCTGGAAAAAGGGGAGACCTCCCAGAGAGTTGACTAATCCCCTATCTTCCTCATCATTTCCCCCTTCCCCGTCCAAATCCCCATTTAGGGGGTAAGGCCATATTTAATTAATGAGGCATGGGCTGTATAAAAAGGAGCACGGTCGGTAAAATTGTGTATGTTTGTACCCAAAATATGTTGCAGTGTGTAGAGTGTGACACACTATTGTTTTTCCTAGAAGGTACCTTATAAAAGTTGTCAAGTATAGTAAAACGTATATACAGAATATACCGTACAATGTGTCGGGTGTAAATAATGGGGTAAAGAGAGAGTACGAGACACCAGTATGGAAGCCTGATGTAGCCGCACATGCCCAGGGGGCAGCCGATGTGGCCGATACAGGGGTCCTTGGATTGTAGGTAGCAGGTTAGGATAGTCAGGAATATGCCAGGTCGCACTGAGCTTTAGCACATACGTTGCAATAGTAACTTCCATCTGCTTCTAATATATTCTAGCAATGCCATGTACTATCCTGCATATTACTTTATATTCTACCTAGCAGTTTCAATGAACTCGTGAATGTTTTTGGGAATGATTTTAGGATATTTCCTAGTTACAGTTAGAGATATTTACATCCAGTGTGCCATCTCAGATATATACATGTGCACCAATGTCATCTTTTTATACATTTTTATCAATTTATAGCGTACAAAATGCTTATGTTTATTTCTATTGCACGTCAATATGTCGCATGTCACTGCCTATTAGGCTTTGACTCTGCAGCACCTTCGTGTCGTAACTCACATATCACCACAGTGTATATAAATTGGGGAGAAGTCATGTGACCATTGCAAGTAATCTAATATGCTATCGTTGTGATGGTTGGAGGTCCCCATGAGTTTAAGGAAGTTAGTAACGGCCCTGTACAAATAGGCCTATCGTTCCCAAAAGATCAGATATCCTTAGGATAGTCCATTAAAACCGAATGTGGGTAAATCCATTTAAAGGGGACCTTTCACCACTCCCAGCTCTTTACATAAAGGAATAGGCACTGCACCACTGATTCTAGCACAGTTGGATTTTTATCTCTAGACCCCACCCTTCCTGAGCAATCAATGTTCCAAATTTTGGTGTATGATATACTATTCAGGCTCTGTGCTGTTAGGTGGGCAGTGTCAGGCAGAAACAGGCAGGGGGTGTGATTCTGAGCTCTGACACTGGCTGCCTCTGATTGGAGCTCTGAGTCACGCCCCCTGCCTGACACCGCCCAACTGAAATTACAGAGCTTAAATAACACATCAGGCACCAAAACTAACTGTGCTTGTTGCTCGGGAATGGTGGGGGCTAGAGAGAGAATTCCAACTGGGCTGGAATCAGTAGAACGGCGACTATTAACTGAGAACTTGGTGAAGGAGGTAAAAGGTCCTCTTTAAATCTGACTAGATTGCTAACAGCATCTCTGTCTTATCGGAGCCTCTGACACTGGTGGGAACAGAACTTAAGTAGGGGATAAATTTTTGCTTTAGACTTAAAGGGGTCTTCCAACTCAGATTTTTAGTATTTAATAGTGCTTTTAGTGGCGCCATCACTCCAATCCTGGCCTTGGCTAGGATATGTCAATACAGGGCTGCAATGAAGGCCTATATAAGACTAATACACATGACATTATAATATTCTAGATTCTGATATAAACCTTTTTCTGGACTTTTATTCTCAAGAATAAAATTCTTGTAACCTAAATAGAGAAAGTTCTTCTGAATGTAAAAAAAAATGACCTAAAATATTATCATAAACATACAAACGTATAGCAAAGTACCCCAGACCAGCTAGAAATATATCAATTAAAAATAAAATTATGCCAAAAACCGCCCAGCAGTTTGAGAAAAAATACTGCAAAAACTCTAATAGTCATCTCATCTTAAAATATTTTCATAACAATTTACCCCCAATTCTGCTCTCCCCCCCCAAAAAAATATACATCAGTAATTCCGCCTTTAGTTTAGTTGTGTAGTCTCAGCAATTTCATCTTCGTTTTTCTGTAATTTCTCATATTTTCTTTTGAAGAATCCAAGCTGGAAAAAAATTTCAAAAATTTACAATTAAAAATTAAATTTAAAATTTGCAACAATGCAGCATATTTTTTATTTTATTATTATTTTTGGCCTGGCTGGAAAAATCTTAAAATATAGATTTTTTTTTTTAAAAAAATATGTTGTTAAAATATGTTTACCAAGAGCGTACATATCATAGAGACAGGTCATGTGGTTACTATGGGGCCCCTTGGGAGAGGGGGGCCCTGTCCTGTTTGGAAAGTTAACAAGTTAAAGGGGTTGTCCCATGAAAAGCATCCTATCTATACTGCTAGTTTATGTGGATTTAAGACTTTTCCTAAATATATTGCTTTATCAAAACTGCTTTGTTTGGCCGCTATCTTAATTTATTCACTTCATTGTTGACACTGCGTTTCTATGTCCATGGGGCTTATCTGCTCATTTCCAAAGTGACATAGCTGCCTGCTCTCAGGGGGGGAGGGAGGGGCTGACAAGCAACGGAGCTCCTCAGATAGGGGAGGGGGGAAGTGAGAGCTCCAGGATTACTGTGCTGTCTATCTTCAGCTTTTCCACTTAGCTGGTTTAATTGAATTTGGCTGATAAGGGCTGAGATGAGGAGTCCTTTACCTCTGTATGTAATGCAAGCTGACTCAAATCCAGCTCTGCTACATCAGTTTCCACATCAACTTCATACTGTGGTAATGCATTTATAACCAATCCCTCATTACTGACTGCAAACATAGCAGATAGCAGAGCAAGTGAAACCCGCCCACCAATGTGCCGAGAAAACCAGGAAGTGAAGAGAGCACACAGCCTGAAGGCTGCAGAACAAGAGTCATGGGAATACACCTTTAAGGATCATTGATAAGGGGATAAGAGGCAAATAAGTATAAATTGGCCCCGTCACAGGTGGTTAGGGGTGTGGGGGTGTCAACCATCACCAGCAGGAAGTCCCATTTTTATCTTGGCCCATTAAACAACCCTTTTCCAATGGAAGAGGAAATATGGTGTGGGCACAAAGACTGAGCACACCTCATACACGACGCATACTGGCTATGTTATACAGTCGGAAGTGTGAGGTGACTCCGAACATAATCATTTAACCCCTTAGATGCTGCAATCATTAGTGACCATGGCATCTAAGAAGTTAATCAGAGGAACGAGACTACCCCTCCCCCCCATCCCTTCCACCGCAACACGATCCAAAACTTAATAGGAAGTGGTCACAGGCATAATACACCACAATGTTAAAATAACATTTTTAAAAAATTGTAAAATAAAAAACAAAACAGCAAAAATATTATATTTTATTTAAAAACAATCCCCCTTTTCCAATTTAACAGCTAAAAAAAAACAAAAAAAAACCTAAATGATAAAAAATAAACATAAATGTTATCACCTTGAGCAAAAAACGGAAAATCTAAATGATCTAATTGGAGTTTAAAAAAAAAAAAAAAAAGTTGTATATATTCCCAAAATTGTACCAATAACAATTATAGCTTGTCCTACAAAAAACAAGCCCTTACACAGCTCCATAGATGGAAAAATAAAAAGTCATGGGTGTCAAAAAAATAACATAGTGTAACTAGAGAAAAGAATGACTGTTATTTCAGCAAGCTGACAGCAGAGGGCAACAATCATTCATATTTAGAAGTATTGACGGCTTTTCTGTAGGGGATCAGGACAAACCAAATCTAAGATGTAACACACAGCCTGCTACTGATTTTTAGGGGTGCTGCGTATATTTAGGAAAATATATAATAAACTGTAAAAGATTGTCAAATAAGAAAACACTAGAATTCTGGTCTATCTGTGGGCACGCTGTGAATGATTAGATTTGCTGCATGTATCTATCAGGTATTAGTCCAGGTTCCACCTTGGCATTGCAGTAGATCTGACTGTAAATATCCCTGCTGCACATTGTAGTAAGATATATAACAATAACTCCTACCTTCCACAAAGCAGCCACCAAAGCAGCCAGAAGGACAAGTCCAGCGATGACGCTGCCGACCACCACCCCGATGGGGACTTCAGCTCTCTCAGTGGGTTTTGTAATGGTGAGCGGGATCTATGAAAGATGCATGACATCATTATAAGTAAAGGGACATTACTGGCCAGATCATCCCATATACTGTACAAGATCCTTCTCTCCCCAATTATGGGCGAAGTCAGTGACCCACAGCAAAACGTGGAATAGGGTTACAATCTATCCCTATCAGGGATAATGCACACAGTGATGTCACAGCACAGGGGTAATACACACAGTGATGTCACAGCACAGGGGTAATACACACAGTGATGTCACAGCACAGGGGTAATACACACAGTGATGTCACAGTACAGAGATAATACACACAGTGATGTCACAGTACAGAGATAATACACACAGTGATGTCACAGTACAGGGATAATACAGTGATGTCACAGTACAGGATAATACACACAGTGATGTCACAGTACAGGGATAATACACACAGTGATGTCACAGTACAGAGATAATACACACAGTGATGTCACAGTACAGGATAATACACACAGTGATGTCACAGCACAGGGGTAATACACACAGTGATGTCACAGTACAGGGGTAATACACACAGTGATGTCACAGTACAGGATAATACACACAGTGATGTCACAGTACAGGGATAATACACACAGTGATGTCACAGTACAGAGATAATACACACAGTGATGTCACAGTACAGGATAATACACACAGTGATGTCACAGCACAGGGGTAATACACACAGTGATGTCACAGTACAGGGGTAATACACACAGTGATGTCACAGTACAGGATAATACACACAGTGATGTCACAGTACAGGGATAATACACACAGTGATGTCACAGTACAGAGATAATACACACAGTGATGTCACAGTACAGGATAATACACACAGTGATGTCACAGCACAGGGGTAATACACACAGTGATGTCACAGTACAGGGGTAATACACACAGTGATGTCACAGTACAGGGATAATACACACAGTGATGTCACAGTACAGGGATAATACACACAGTGATGTCACAGTACAGGGATAATACACACAGTGATGTCACAGTACAGGGATAATACAGTGATGTCACAGTACAGGATAATACACACAGTGATGTCACAGTACAGAGATAATACACAGTGATGTCACAGTACAGGGATAATATACACAGTGATGTCACAGTACAGAGATAATACACACAGTGATGTCACAGTACAGGATAATACACACAGTGATGTCACAGTACAGGGATAATACACACAGTGATGTCACAGTACAGGGATAATACACACAGTGATGTCACAGTACAGGGATACTATACACAGTGATGTCACAGTACAGGATAATACACACAGTGATGTCACAGTACAGGGATACTATACACAGTGATGTCACAGTACAGGATAATACAGACAGTGATGTCACAGTACAGAGATAATACACACAGTGATGTCACAGTACAGGGATAATACACACAGTGATGTCACAGTACAGGGATACTATACACAGTGATGTCACAGTACAGGATAATACACACAGTGATGTCACAGTACAGGGATACTATACACAGTGATGTCACAGTACAGGATAATACACACAGTGATGTCACAGTACAGGGATAATACACACAGTGATGTCACAGTACAGGGATAATACACACAGTGATGTCACAGTACAGGGATAATACACACAGTGATGTCACAGTACAGGGATAATACACACAGTGATGTCATAGTACAGAGATAATGCCCAATATGACATCAGAGTACATGGATAATCATGGATTATACACACAGATCACTGTTCACTGTGACATCACATCATATGAAGGATGTAATTCTAATGACGTCCCAGTAAAGTCATAGCGGCACAGTCAGTTTTCTACATCCCCTCCCATCACCCATAGTTATCACTAATTGTACCCTAGGTCTCAATGTGAATGGTCCCCTTAGTTGTGGAGCCCAATGCCGCTAACACCTCTCCTTGGCTGTACACCCATACACAATCCATTTATCAGCTGTATGTATACCATCTCATGTACTGTATATTACACTCACCAATAACTTGTTGTTGCTGACGACAAATATTTCAGGGTTAAGTGTTTCTAGCGTTGCGCTCACTACCAACTCCAATGACCGGAAAGTCGACTGTAAGAAAATAAGAAAGTCGACTGTAAGAAATACTTCCAACACACACATGTATTGTATACTGAACAGGATGAGGGGAGCAACTTATCTCTCGAAAATTTCAATGTCTATAACCAACTTAACACTTAAAGGGTTTGGTTTGTGGAAATACTCCTTTAAGAACTGCAGTGGCATATGAGATCGCTATCCACTAGAGGCGCTGTGTTACTGCTTTTAGGGTAGATTTGCCTTAACAAGCCATATAATAGCTGTGCACTGAGTGATGTCCAATATCTGGACCCCTCTATGGTCCACATATTATACATTTCTATATACCTATATATTATATAAGGGTGGGATACACTATACGGCAGGTCAGTAGCTCAGTCACATAAGGCTCCATCTGTCAGTACTTGACCACTTCATGTCCAAGCCATATAAAGTTTAGTAGCGATCATTTAGTTAGAATATTTTCCACGGCTCTTGCATCCATGGCAGATGTGTCTTCTAACTACTCTTTCCACTCGATACGTTCCCGTTGCGCTTGCCATGTTATGTTCTCATGTCTGGGTGATATCGCCTTCTGTGGATTGAGTTTGTATTACACTTTCCAAAAACAGAAGGAACTCCTGCACTGCACGGCCAAACTAAATATTTCAATGTGTTTTCTAATGTTATACTATAGAAATACAAGTACACGGGGATCACAAGGTGTCAGGAGAGGTGAGCACCAAACTGTCAGTCCTATGATGGATCCCCCCGTGTGTATGGGGGCACTCAGAGGCAGCGCACCCACTGCAGAATGTGTAATGGGGCCCCTACTTAGTGTGTTTCATATAGAATAGTGGTATATTTTAGGTGACCGGTACGCGGCTCGTGGTCCGGTAGCACTTGCTATTACCGCACCTCCTGGTTGTACTTTACTGGGTGGGTACACCTTCCTACAAATTCTATAAGAAATAAAGGTCATATGCTTCATACACATTTTTCTCTACATCCCTGTGACTTGAAGCTCTTGGGCACCATGCAAATTGGGTAACTGGGCCAACAATGTGCGATCCATAATAGTGATGTCTTTCTATGTTATAGAGAGGTCTTTGGGCCACCCGAGGCTCCTGGGCTTGGAAGTGATTTCCACCTCTGAACCCCCTATAGCTATGCCCCTGAATGGCTCAACTTAAAGGGGTATTCTGACATTTACTGGGTGTGCCATACTCTTGATCTATCCACAGGACAGGGGGATCTGTGGGGTCCGACACCTGGACTCCGCAAAGCCTCCAGGTGTCCGAAGCAGAAGCAGTGGATAGGAGGAAGCGGCTTAAGTAATGGAAGTAGAGCTGTCCTCCATATAGTGGTAGCCCAAGTAATAGAAGTAGAGCTGTCCCCCATATAGTGGTAACCCAAGTAATAGAATTAGAGCTGTCCCCCATATAGTGGTAACCCAAGTAATAGAATTAGAGCTGTCCCCCATATAGTGGTAACCCAAGTAATAGAATTAGAGCTGTCCCCCATATAGAGGTAGCCCAAGTACTAGAATTAGAGCTGTCCCCCATATAGAGGTAGCCCAAGTACTAGAATTAGAGCTGTCCCCCATATAGAGGTAGCCCAAGTAATAGAAGTAGAGCTGTCCCCCATATAGTGGTAGCCCAAGTAATGGAAGTAGAGCTGTCCCCCATATAGTGGTAGCCCAAGTAATAGAAGTAGAGCTGTCCCCCATATAGAGGTAGCCCAAGTAATAGAAGTAGAGCTGTCCCCCATATAGTGGTAGCCCAAGTACTAGTATTAGAGCTGTCCCCCATATAGAGGTAGCCCAAGTAATAGAAGTAGAGCTGTCCCCCATATAGTGGTAGCCCAAGTAATAGAAGTAGAGCTGTCCCCCATATAGTGGTAACCCAAGTAATGGAAGTAGAGCTGTCCCCCATATAGTGGTAGCCCAAGTAATAGAAGTAGAGCTGTCCCCCATATAGTGGTAACCCAAGTAATGGAAGTAGAGCTGTCCCCCATATAGAGGTAGCCCAAGTAATAGAAGTAGAGCTGTCCCCCATATAGTGGTAACCCAAGTAATGGAAGTAGAGCTGTCCCCCATATAGAGGTAGTCCAAGTAATAGAAGTAGAGCTGTCCCCCATATAGTGGTAACCCAAGTAATGGAAGTAGAGCTGTCCCCCATATAGAGGTAGTCCAAGTAATAGAAGTAGAGCTGTCCCCCATATAGTGGTAACCCAAGTAATAGAAGTAGAGCTGTCCCCCATATAGAGGTAGTCCAAGTAATAGAAGTAGAGCTGTCCCCCATATAGTGGTAACCCAAGTAATGGAAGTAGAGCTGTCCCCCATATAGAGGTAGCCCAAGTAATAGAAGTAGAGCTGTCCCCCATATAGTGGTAACCCAAGTAATGGAAGTAGAGCTGTCCCCCATATAGAGGTAGTCCAAGTAATAGAAGTAGAGCTGTCCCCCATATAGTGGTAACCCAAGTAATAGAAGTAGAGCTGTCCCCCATATAGAGGTAGTCCAAGTAATAGAAGTAGAGCTGTCCCCCATATAGTGGTAACCCAAGTAATGGAAGTAGAGCTGTCCCCCATATAGTGGTAGCCCAAGTAATAGAAGTAGAGCTGTCCCCCATATAGTGGTAACCCAAGTAATAGAATTAGAGCTGTCCCCCATATAGTGGTAACCCAAGTAATAGAATTAGAGCTGTCCCCCATATAGTGGTAACCCAAGTAATAGAATTAGAGCTGTCCCCCATATAGTGGTAACCCAAGTAATAGAATTAGAGCTGTCCCCCATATAGAGGTAGCCCAAGTACTAGAATTAGAGCTGTCCCCCATATAGAGGTAGCCCAAGTACTAGAATTAGAGCTGTCCCCCATATAGAGGTAGCCCAAGTAATAGAAGTAGAGCTGTCCCCCATATAGTGGTAGCCCAAGTAATGGAAGTAGAGCTGTCCCCCATATAGTGGTAGCCCAAGTAATAGAAGTAGAGCTGTCCCCCATATAGAGGTAGCCCAAGTAATAGAAGTAGAGCTGTCCCCCATATAGTGGTAGCCCAAGTACTAGTATTAGAGCTGTCCCCCATATAGAGGTAGCCCAAGTAATAGAAGTAGAGCTGTCCCCCATATAGTGGTAGCCCAAGTAATAGAAGTAGAGCTGTCCCCCATATAGTGGTAACCCAAGTAATGGAAGTAGAGCTGTCCCCCATATAGTGGTAGCCCAAGTAATAGAAGTAGAGCTGTCCCCCATATAGTGGTAGCCCAAGTAATAGAAGTAGAGCTGTCCCCCATATAGAGGTAGTCCAAGTAATAGAAGTAGAGCTGTCCCCCATATAGTGGTAACCCAAGTAATGGAAGTAGAGCTGTCCCCCATATAGAGGTAGCCCAAGTAATAGAAGTAGAGCTGTCCCCCATATAGTGGTAACCCAAGTAATGGAAGTAGAGCTGTCCCCCATATAGAGGTAGTCCAAGTAATAGAAGTAGAGCTGTCCCCCATATAGTGGTAACCCAAGTAATGGAAGTAGAGCTGTCCCCCATATAGAGGTAGTCCAAGTAATAGAAGTAGAGCTGTCCCCCATATAGTGGTAACCCAAGTAATAGAAGTAGAGCTGTCCCCCATATAGAGGTAGTCCAAGTAATAGAAGTAGAGCTGTCCCCCATATAGTGGTAACCCAAGTAATGGAAGTAGAGCTGTCCCCCATATAGAGGTAGCCCAAGTAATAGAAGTAGAGCTGTCCCCCATATAGTGGTAACCCAAGTAATGGAAGTAGAGCTGTCCCCCATATAGAGGTAGTCCAAGTAATAGAAGTAGAGCTGTCCCCCATATAGTGGTAACCCAAGTAATAGAAGTAGAGCTGTCCCCCATATAGAGGTAGTCCAAGTAATAGAAGTAGAGCTGTCCCCCATATAGTGGTAACCCAAGTAATGGAAGTAGAGCTGTCCCCCATATAGAGGTAGTCCAAGTAATAGAAGTAGAGCTGTCCCCCATATAGAGGTAGCCCAAGTAATAAGAAGTAGAGCTGTCCCCTGTATAGTGGTAACCCAAGTAATAGAAGTAGAGCTGTCCCCCATATAGTGGTAACCCAAGTAATAGAAGTAGAGCTGTCCCCCATATAGTGGTAACCCAAGTAATAGAAGTAGAGCTGTCCCCCATATAGAGGTAGTCCAAGTAATAGAAGTAGAGCGGTCCCCCATATAGAGGTAGCCCAAGTAATAAGAAGTAGAGCTGTCCCCTGTATAGTGGTAGCCCCAGGGAAGTGATGCTCTGTCCCTATTACTGCTCCTCCATCCACTTCAATAACTTTTGGGGCAGAGCAGCTGATTTGTGCAAGCTCCAGGTCTCACCCCACAGATCACATACTAATGGTCTATCCTTTGGATAAGTCACAGCATAAATTAAGGATTTGAGGCCTAAAACCCCTTTATGGACCTATATTTAGCCTGACAATGCGGAATATTGCTATCTCTACTGTTTCCTGACAGCTGTTCTTTGTCCAACATGGGGGACTTACAAAGATTTATTGAAGCTTAGCACCCTCATTGAGTGCTGACCTGTAAGGTTATTCTTATAGGGGTTTTCCATCTTTAGGTCCTAATCCCATTTCCACAAGTTAGAAAATAAAGGGGTTGCTAGACATTTATCCACTATCCACTGCATATTAAAGGGATCCTATCTTTCAAACACATTTTTTTCTAAGTAACACGTCAGAATAGCCTTAAGAAACGCTATTCTTCTCCTACCTTTCACTGTCTTCTCCGCGCCGCCAATCGCTTGAAATTCCTTTTTTTCTCGGTATGTAAATGAGTTCTCTCGCAGCACTGGGGGCGGGCCCTAGCGCTCAAACAGCACTTGGGGCGGCCCCAATGCTGCAAGAGAACTCTCCAGCGCCGCCTCTATCTTCTTCTGGAACGAGGTCTTCACCGCATCTTCTTCCGGCAGTGTCTTCTAACTTCTAGGCCTTGGGCCTAGGGCAAACCGACTGCGCATGCCCACTGGCCACGAGAAAACGGCCACTTCCAATACTATGTAAGCAGGCATTTATCTTGTGGCCGCGAGCATGCGCAGTCGGCTTATCCTAGGCCTAGCAATTAGAAGACACCGCCGGAAGAAGACACAGTGAAGACCTCGTTCCAGAAGAAGATGGAGGCAGAGCTGGAGAGTTTTCTCGCAACATTGGGGCTGCCCTCAGTGCTGTTTGAGCGCTGGGGCCTGCCCCCAGTGCTGCGAGAGAACTCATTTACATACCGAGAAAAAACGGAATCTCAAGCGAATGGTGTCACGGAGAAGACAACAAAAGGTAGGAGAAGAATAGTCTTTCTTAAGGCTATTCTGACGTGTTAGTTAGAAAAAAATGTGTTTTAAAGATAGGATCCCTTTAAGGTATCCACAGCTATTAAATATCTGATCACCGGAGGTCCGACTTCTTAGACCACCAGCAATCTTGTATTGGGAGCCCACAAGTTCCCGCCAATGCTCCATGTGAATGTAGCAGTGGTGCATGTGTGTAGCCATCACTCCATTCACTTATATGAGACTGCAGGAAAGGCAATCTTCTGCAGTCCCATAGAAGTGAATGGAGTGACGGCCTTAAAGCAACCAATCTGAAGACACAAAGTTGTAGGTGGAGGTAGACAGCATCAACATGAACCAATAAGGAGACAGGAGGCGTGTCTGTGACTACCTCATACACCTTATATTCATGGTTATCAGTCACTTACAGCTGCAAATGTCCCGTTCCAGATTCTGGTAGACACGTTAACAAAGTAATCTTCTCGGAGCTGAAGATCCTTCAAGAGACATTTGAATGTGACGCATCTTGTATTATCACATGTCTGAAAAAGATAACACGAGGAAGGGTAAGAGGATGACGGCACACCGTAGCGGATCATAATATGGCCGTTATATGGGCAGTCACCTAGGAATCGGGGCTCCTGGGGGTCCATGGCTGCATGAGATCTCTCACCAATTTTGCACGCATGTACTGTAAATGCACGAATGCTGCAACTAGTATTCCTATAAGCAAGGGCCCCATGACAACACTTCCTATCTTCCACTTAAGCTCCCTACACACGATCAAGTGTACAGGCCGAGACTCTTCCGATGGGGGATCCAAGGCTCCATTCTGATTATTATACAGCAGGTCCTACCCCGCTCCGTAATACCAGAGTGGAACAGAACCTCCCATTGTAGTCAATGGGGGACGGAGGACACTCAGATGTCATAAGAGTACATTGTACTCTACAATCGTCCCCCCTCGGCCTACACACTCGGTCGTGTGTATGCGGCATAAGAATGATTATGACTCCCACCCGGGAAGTAAATGGGGCCGGGTACCGTTTCCCGCACAACCAGGTGGCCAGAAACATCTCCATATAGGGAGAAGAGTTTCTCTGCCTTTTATACAGAACTCTCCGGAGTGCCCCTTTAAGTCGTACTACTTACCAATTCCTGGATATTGGTGAATTTCTCTTCTGTGAATGAAATCACATATTCCTTCTTTCCAATGTGAAGAGGATTGGTGACGGCATTGCAACTAATTCCTTTAACCTAGAAAAGCAATGAAAGCGTAAAGTAGTTTTCGCCTTCCAGCGGCTGCGTGCCAGTAACAGCCGGCTCAGGTTATGAGACCTCTCTCTGTAAATCCTTTGTCTGTTGAGGAGGCTCTAAGCAGCGGAGACCTGAGAAGGCCAGAACGGCCGCCATGCCATTAGAAATCGATACCATTTCCTTGCTGCACTTGCTCCTGGAGATGGATTCTCAGCCGTGTGTAGCAAGGAAAATGTCCCGAATACTTAGAAGAGAAGATCACTGGAAGGAACAGACGTAGATGAGGTGATTTTACTGCAGCAGGTTAATGGTTCTGCCAGGGACACTTTGTAACATGTTAATTCTGAAGATCTCTCGGTATTAAATATAATCCCGTATCAGGGGCAAATATAGCATTGGTGCAACCTGTAGAGCTGCACAGGGGCCCAGTAGGTCGGGGGCCCCATCATCCTACTACAGCTCAATACTGTCTATTGGTTTGCAGGTAGGTGTCTACACTAATGGACTTCATGACCATCCATTATTGGTGCAGAGACATAAGGGGGGCTCTAAGCTGAGATACTGGGCACAAGGGGCCCATATCTGTCCACAGGGCCCAGGACATTAGGGGCCCGGCAACAGCCACTACCGCTTCGTTTTTTTTTTTCTTAATAGGCCGTTACCGGCTGGAGTTAACAGGCTCTATTTACTTACCGACCCTGGCAGGGGCCGGGATCGGTAAGTGACGCCGCGGGCCCCACAAACACTCTTATTATACACAGGGGGTCTTTTCAGACCCCTGAGTATAATGATCGGAGGCCCGGGAGAGGTAAGGGAACATAAAAAATAGTGTTACTTACCTCTCCGGACACCAGACAGGCTTCGGGCCTAGTTGTGTGACGTCCATGATGTCACATGACCGGGGCCTGCGAGCCGGAGATAGGTAAGTAACTGGGTTTTTTTTATGTTGGTTTCCCCCCCAGTCTCTGATTATTATACTCTGAGGTATGGGGCGTAATATTAAGTGAAGGGGCCACTTTGGGGCATAATAGAGCGCGCAGGAATGCGGGGGAAGGGGGTCGGTCAGGGTCCTCGGCGTTGGTTGGGGGGGTGGGGGCATGTCAAAAGTTTGCCACAGGGCCCCGCCATTCCTAGTTAAACCACTATTCAGACGTCTGTGTCGGCCCCTCTACTGTATACAATGTATTGGGTAGTAAGGTGTCCTTGAAGTCTTTGTAGAGTCGATGAACTAGACTGTAGACTCTAGAACAGACCCTTAAAAGGGACTAAAATATCAATTGCCTGTCCTTAGGATAGGCCATCAATATCAATTTGGCAGGGCCCCTACATATCGCCATATTGGTTGCTTCCACTTCAGAGTCCAGTGGACAATTATGTTCATTGATCACTTTGGCCGGACTGCAGCTCAGTCCCATTCAATCAAATGGGGTTGAGCTGCAATACCAAGTGCGGCCACTATACAATGTATGGCACTGTGCTTTATAAGTAGTGAAGGGATCACAGCGCCCATCTAAACACTGCAGATGATCGTGGGGGTGCAGAGTTTTGGGCCTGCACCAATATGATATTGGTGACCGATCCTACAGATAGGTCATCTATATTTTAAACCTCTTTATAGGGTTGTCCCGCTTATGCCGTATATGCCAGAAAACTGACGTACAAGTCACAATAAATCTACCCCATTGTGGCATATAATACAATACATCATGATATAGGTGTGACCACAGTCTTACACTACAATTACGTAATCTCACCTGCTCTGTTTGGATATCTGTGATGTACAGTAACGGATTGTCCTTTTCGGTGAATCCCGGGATGTTCACCGTTATGTACGCCGCTGTCACCGGAATGGTCCCAGTACTGACCTAAAATACCACCACGGAAAATACAACAGTATAAATGAAAAAGTCAATGCCTTGAATGTCATGGGTGCTAAGGTTTAGGAACGAGATTAGAAAAAAGGATCTACATTTCTCAAGAAACAGCGCCACCTTTGTCTAGTGGCTAGTTGTAGTATTACAGGTGACAGCATTCTTACTGTGCAGTAGTTTCCTCCACCTAAAACTTTTGCACACACTGTGTATATTGGACCCTGCAGGCTGTATGTAGTCCACTATGTGCTATAATACATTTTCAGTCGTATACCTCATATCCCGGGACATTCTGGGGAGCGTAAAGCTGGATCTGCAATCTAGAAATTTCTTTTTTTCCTCGTCTTATTTCAAGTCTTCCTGTTTACTGCCAAGTCACATATTTCCAAAACTCTAAAATTTTCCACCAAAAAGACTACATATTCTCTAAGCAGACGGTCTGTTAGACACATCGACAGCGAGAATAGTGACATTAGAAATTCACACGTCTCAGGGATCCAAAATGTCCAATATTTAACAGCGTAACCCCGGAATAGGGGATAGGGTGTAGGTAGGAGAGTCCGACTGCTAGCACCCCTATCAATAACATGACGGGGGGGGGGGAACCTGCACCCTTGTCTGTATGAAGTGGAGGTATAGGTGCAACGTGATTCAGACATAGCATTTGGCCATCTCAGGGAGTCCTGAAGGGGCGGCCATATCATCACTTCCAGGCTCCTCCCCCAAAGGGCAAAGGTCACTCCAAATATTTGATGGGATTTACATGTCTCTTTTCTTCATGTTGATAAAAGTAAACTATTAACCCTTCCATTTGCCTTCTATTCTATGCCTAAAACTTTTGCACAATACTATAATATAATAATATAACTGTCTCTTAAGATCCTCGCAGGCGGAGTATTTGTATAATTCTTCAATGATTGATGACAAGCTTAAACAGAAGGAGTCAGGCCAAGGACATAAGAAATAACATGTTTACCTTGAGAGTAAAGTTAAGTTCTGGACCGATTTCTCCAAGATGATTTATGGTTGATGGAACGTGAGCCTCGGGGAACACCTCATAAAAGTTAATGCTTGTAGACCTAGTAATACATAAACATGGAGAATGGTAATACAGTAATACAACATGCAAGCAAATCCCTTGACAGGCCGCAATACACAGCACAACCACTGGGTGGCCACACAGAGACACATCCAGGATAGACATCTCATGACGAAATAACACTGTTATTGTGAAAAGCCTGTAATCTCACAACACACTTATCTGGACAAGTCCAGGCAATAGGGAGGTAAGAATGGGCAGGGGTATAACTTGAGGGGGTGCAGAGGGTTCAATTGCCCCCAGGTGAAAATCTCCAAAATTACCTGAAATGGTCACATACTATTTATTGTCTTATTTAAAGGGGGTTTTCAAGGGCTATGAAACCTGTCACCTGTCCTTAGGATAGGTCCTCGATATAGTGGTGAGGGGCCCGACACCAAAACCCCCATAGATCGAAGGGGCTGCCATGTTTGGACTTTTCACTGCTTACCAAGCACAGTGCCGTACATTGTATGGTGGCTGTGCTTGGTATTGCAACTCAATACAAACCCCATTCATTTGAGCTACAGAATGGGCACGTAATGTAATAATACCGTACAATGAGTAGGATTTTCCGTCAGGACTTCCAATTATCTGTCGCGTAGAAAAATTATTTTATCCAAAGGTTTTAAAGGGGTTATCCTGAGGATAGGCCATCAATATTAGATCTTTGGGAAACCGACACCCAGGACCCCCACAGATCAGCGGTACCAAGACAGCGCGGTTTGCGGCATTGTTTACATACTGTAAACCGTGTGGCTCATCCACCGTATAAATTATGTTGCCACATAGATTTCAATGGGCGTGCAGTATGTAAACAATACCACAAAATGCTTTATCCCGTTACTGGTGACCTTTGGGCGTTCCAGGTGTTGTACCCCCACAGATCTAATATTGATAGCCTATCCTTGAGATAACCCCTTTAACCCATATTAAAGAATCCATCAATCTGTCAGAGTTCAATTTAATTTAAAGGGGGTTTCCAGACTAAATATATTGATGTTCTATCCTAAAGATAGGCCACTAATATCAGATCTGTTGGGGTCTGATGCTCAGCACCCTCACCGATCAGCTGTTCTCAGCAGCAGATACACAGAGAATGGAGCAGGAAGCAGACACCACTATTCCATTAAAGGGGTTTGTGTAGGGAGTTAGGGGATCTTCACATAAATTCCGCCTGAAGTCGGTCTCCCATTCATTCAGCTAGTGGAAAAAATAAGCGTTGTGCTTGATCTTCAGGAGGATTTTGCTGATAACTTCCATTCAAATGAATAGAAGGCAGGAAAACACTGCCTGGCTGTTACAGAATATGAATATTTTGCAGTGGATTTCACAGCAGATTCAAATTCCTGAAGCTGAATTTTCAGTTTGTGTAAATTCCACTGTGTGAACATACCCTTAAACTTACCTGACCTTCTCTGATGGTTTTTGCATGTCTGACCCATGTGGTCACATGATTGGAACCAGCCCCCTCTCTCCTCTCCTGGTTTCACAGTAAGGCCAGCCCCCCCATAGCACAGACCATTGAAATTAGGAGGGAGGGGAGTGGTTCCGATCCTTTGACCAGGGATCAGGTCCAGCATGAAGTAACTGCCAGAGGTAACTTTAACTCCCCAGACAACCCCTTTAATTCTGTTAAAAGCTTGGCTGTTTTTGTACATTCCACAGAATCAAACAGAGAGTGCGGCACATGCGCATACATTATGTACCACATACAATCTGCAGGGTATATAAGCACCGTACCTTGTGAAGTGCATCTCTGTGTCATACTTTACAGGGATAGATATGTTCACCGCGTTGTCTTGCTCAAAATCTTCAGAACTTTCACTGCAGTACAATAAAGTGTGAATCGAATACTTGAAGAATATCTTTAAAGGGGGTTCCAGAATTAGAACAAAAACATAGAATGTGTTTGTTTTTTCAAAAAACAGTGCCACTCTTAACAATGGCCACGTCTGGTATTGCAGGTTATCCTTAATTTAGAGAACAAAGCTACCAGATATAGCCCATGTATAATAGTGGTCCAATTTTTGTAAAAGCTAAAAACAGACCCCCAAAAAAACTAAGACAACCCCTCGGCACAGTACCTTGTAGCCTGGAAGTAGATGAAAGCTTTATCCTGCAGATACTTGAGGTTGAAATCAAATCCAATATCAAATGTAACCTAGAAATGATATCAGAAGTCAGGACACACCAGCTCCAAAAATTCTAGGGGTGCCCGGGTTCCCCTATAGACCTGAATTCTCAAGGTTTGGCTATTGGTTGTGTGACCATCCTTCTATAGGCTTCCATGGGTTACGGTGATGGCCAACCACAACTTATGGCCTATGGCTATGGCTAGTACTATTTGATCATTTATGGCCAAAAATCTGAAGGAGATTTTTTTGGGGGTAATCCTGAAATTTATAACTTCAGACTAAATTTAAGCTTTTTCTTCCAATACCTTCTGCTGGTCCTTGAGGAAAGGGAATCCCACCAGACAGCTGACCGATCCCTGGATATTGCCCACTTGGCACAAGACTTCCGTTCCATCGCTCTGCAACAAAAGTATCAGCACGGATTGCAGAAAACATTAAAAATGTTCATTTTTTGAAAAAAATAAATAAATAAATATCCAATGTACCTAAAATTGGCTCAGATTTTGTGCAATTTGTGTCCATGACCTATGGGATATACTGTAGGTTACCAAAGAGGTAACATAAGACTGCAGGATACGCATACAATGGACTATTTCGTAATCATTTACCATGGAGACACATAGATCTGCAAAGGAGCTGCAGACACAAATTGGTACGAGATTTTTAATGAAAACTATTTGCAAAGTTGCTTAATATTTTATTTCAGATCCATTGGAACAATAATAAAGAAAATGGGTGCAAAAGTCAGTGCACCCTGTAAATCCATAGTGCAAAGACGGACTTACCGGAGAAGTGGACGAGGCAAAGAAAAGGTTTTCGGAGAACACCGCCTTCAGTTTTGAGTTGTAAGCGTTTTCTTTTTTATTCGTCAGTGTTACTTGGAACATCAGTCGTCTGTTTTTGTCGCTGATGACGTATGGAAATTTTCTGCGGAAAAAAAGGGGGGTTTTAGTTGTTTTTGCTTATAAGTCTGCAGATGGTAATTCACGTTATGCGTATATAGTATCTTCTCTATATATGGATATATGGCTACATTCAGTGGCGTAACTAGGAATGGCGGGGCCCCGTGGCGAACTTTTGACATGCCCCCTCCCCCGACCGACACAGACGCCGAAGACTATGACCGACCCCCTCCTACGTATTCCTCCGTGCTCTATTATGCCCCATAGTGGCCCCTGCACACAGTATTATCCCCCATAGTGGCTCCTGCACACAGTATTATCCCCCATAGTGGCTCCTGCACACAGTATTATCCCCCATAGTGGCCCCTGCACACAGTATTATCCCCCATAGTGGCTCCTGCACACAGTATTATCCCCCATAGTGGCTCCTGCACACAGTATTATCCCCCATATTGGCCCCTCCACACAGTATTATCCCCCATAGTGGCCCCTGCACACAGTATTATCCCCCATAGTGGCCCCTGCACACAGTATTATCCCCCATAGTGGCCCCTGCACACAGTATTATCCCCAATAGTGGCCCCTGCACACACTATTATCCCCAATAGTGGCCCCTGCACACACTATTATCCCGCATAGTGGCCCCTGCACACAGTATTATCCCCCATAGTGGCCCCTGCACACAGTATTATCCCCCATAGTGGCCCCTGCACACAGTATTATCCCCCATAGTGGCCCCTGCACACAGTATTATCCCCCATAGTGGCCCCTGCACACAGTATTATCCCCATAGTGGCCCCTGCATACAGTATCATCCCCCATAGTGGCCCCTGCACACAGTATTATCCCCCATAGTGGCCCCTGCACACAGTATTATCCCCATAGTGGCCCCTGCACACAGTATTATCCCCCATAGTGGCCCCTGCACACAGTATTATCCCCCATAGTGGCCCCTGCACACAGTATTATCCCCCATAGTGGCCCCTCCACACAGTATTATCCCCCATAGTGGCCCCTGCACACAGTATTATCCCCATAGTGGCTCCTGCACACAGTATTATCCCCATAGTGGCTCCTGCACACAGTATTATCCCCATAGTGGCCCCTGCACACAGTATTATCCCCCATAGTGGTCCCTGCATACAGTATTATCCCCCATAGTGGCCCCTGCACACAGTATTATCCCCATAGTGGCCCCTGCACACAGTATTATCCCCCATTGTGGCCCCTGCACATAGTATTATGTCCCTTAGTGGCCCCTGCACATAGTATTATGTCCCTTAGTGGCCCCTGCACACAGTATTATCCCCATAGTGGCCCCTGCACACAGTATTATACTCCATAGTGGCCCCTGCACACAGTATTATGTCCCATAGTGGCCCCTACACAAAGTATTATACCCCATAGTGGCCCCTGCACACAGTATTACGTCCCTTAGTGGCCCCTGCACACAGTATTATGCCCCATAGTGGCCCCTGCACACAGTATTATCCCCCATAGTGGCCCCTGCACACTATGGGCATCGAATAGGATATTAGTACCAACGCCGAACTAAACTTACACGTCATCAGGTTTCTGCACAACTTGTAGAGAAAGATCCGAATGACAGACTTCATCCTCACCACAGTCTTTTTGGAAAGGGATCTATTGTAAAAGTAAAGGAATATTTTATATCAACAGTTCTAAGAAGAATCAAAGTCCCAGAGACAGCGCCACCCTTGTATATTGGATATGTCTGGTATTGCAGTTCATCCTCATGTCGTTGAACACCACACTAATTCCCTCTATAGCACCTATACAGATCTACGGTGTGTGTCTGCATGGTTACAAACTACGAATAAACCAACAATCAGAAATTTACAACATGTCAGGAATTTTTAAGTCGTTTGCAGTCAATTGGGAACCAAAATGGCTAAAACACTTGGGCTGTGATGCCAAATCTGTAATGGGGCCCCCACTTATCATCTTCTATCTATAATACTACTGTTGAGAGACCCCTGGGCCCCTTCGGGCTCCTGGGCCCGGTAGCAACTGCTACCTCTGCACCGCTTATAGCTAGGCCCCTGGCTCCATTCATTTAAATGGGAGCGCCAACAGCTGAGCACCAAAAGTCCCCCATTCTCTTGATGAGTACGGGTCTGAGCAATCGGACCCCCACCCATCTGCAAGTTATCCCCTATCATAGGCCATGTGTAAGAGGAGACTTTCATAGGAAAATCCTTTAAGCCCCACATAGCGAATCACACTGCGGCGGAAATGCAACAGAATCCCATCCACTTTGCAGGTATTGTAACACGCTCTGGTTTTTGCTGCGGTGTTTTCGCAACGTGGGGCTGTGGCCTTAAGTGTTACTCCCCTATCTTTGTCCATTGTTCTTACAGACAATAGAAGAGGAAGAAGAATAGGTAACTGTAGGATCAAACTGCACAAGGTTTGCTTGTCGTCTGTAACCATCGCGATACATACATCTGTACAGGAACTGTATACACACATACACGAGCTGAATATTTGAATCCAATTTACTGAAATTTGAAATTGGTCAGTAAAAGTTTACGTATCCTTAAAGCCAGGATTAAAAATATATGGCTTCTTTTTTTCCTGAAACAGCGCCACACCTGTCCACAGGCTCTTTGTGGTATTGCAATAAAGCCATATTCACTTGAACAGAACCGCGCCATAGTACCAGACACAACTTATGGATGTGTTTTGCATGGTGGTGAGTCTAGATGAGAACACTATATTTTTGTAATCCTGGCTCACCCCGTCACTACAACAACACAGTGACTGTGTCTAAACTTGACTTGGCTTGTGGCGTTATCCCCCAGTAATCTTGTGTATGGAGGGTGGCCAGAAGTCTTGAGGAAAAAGTAATTAGATGTGGCCAACCCTTGGAGTCGTAGAGGATATGCCCTACAGATGGCGCCAAGACGTTGTGGGTTTCAGAAGGCAAGAAGGGGATTTAGGGTTAATAAATTGACATTTTACTTACAAACCATTCACTGGAGGCCGATGAATACGGATTTAGGACAGGGCTGCTATCTGGTTTCTGGGCAGCAATGTTAATGCGTAGCGCCAGGGCGTTCTCCGAGTCTGACGTCTCCTAATAATAGAAATATAACAGTAAATCCAATCTAAAATCGGTGACCCACTTTAATGGGATAGTCTCATTGACATTAATATGTCAGCCGCCACAGTGATCAGTTGATCGCTACAAATGATCATTTCTGCTACAGAGGCCACTAGAGGGGAAATGTAGTATTACATGCAAGAACTTCAATGAATTGTCATCTAGGTAATAAAGGACATGCTGGGTTGGTTTCCTATTCAGGAGTCTAGGAAAGCTGAATGAGATGATTTCCATATTGGCGGTCTCCCAGGTTATTTTTTCCTCCTTCCTGTTTACATTGGGGATAATTGATAGCAGCGCGGCTGTCTCTTTTATTATGGGGATATAATTATAGCTGCCCTGGAAGTAGTGAGGTTATTCTAGTAGTGTGAACTAGTCCGCTGCCAGCGCAGGCTACACATCTGTACCTTGTGGATTACTGCGCAGTCTGGCTGGCTCAGAGACCGCTCCACAATAAGACGTCATGGAGATCTGATGAAAGGAGTCTCTGATAACTCAGTATAGTCTCATCGACCACATCCATCTGTCAGTCACATGCTTACAACAGATATCTGGATATGTGCTCCGGAAAATAGAGCCATCTGCCAGCGGCTTACTCCACGTTCCCCATTCAGGACTCATTCAGCGGAACCGGTTGTGCATGTGTATGGGGCAGACTGAAGGAATGGCCGACAGGTATTCAAATGAAATTTCATAATTTTCCGTAATCTTTGTCTTTGCAGAGGATGCACCTGATTTACGGCGCGCCACATGCTTCATCATAAATTAGGCACATCCTCAGTCGGTGCCTATGTCCGGGGACTACCGGAACATCCTCAGTCGGTGCCTATGTCCGGGGACTACCGGCACATCCTCAGTCGGTGCCTATGTCCGGGGACTACCGGAACATCCTCAGTCGGTGCCTATGTCCAGGGACTACCGGAACATCCTCAGTCGGTGCCTATGTCCAGGGACTACCGGCACATCCTCAGTCGGTGCCTATGTCCGGGGACTACCGGAACATCCTCAGTCGGTGCCTATGTCCAGGGACTACCAGCACATCCTCAGTCGGTGCCTATGTCCGGGGACTACCGGCACATCCTCAGTCGGTGCCTATGTCCGGGGACTACCGGCACATCCTCAGTCGGTGCCTATGTCCAGGGACTACCGGCACATCCTCAGTCGGTGCCTATGTCCGGGGACTACCGGCACATCCTCAGTCGGTGCCTATGTCCGGGGACTACCGGCACATCCTCAGTCGGTGCCGTAGTCCCCCGAATGGACTACCGAAAGCGTTGGCAAGCGGTGTGCAGTGAAAGCACATGGACCCCATAGACTATAATGGGCCCTTTGTGCTTTCCGCATGGTCTCTGCACAAGTCATGAACTACTTTTCACTAGATTGTGAATTACTTTTCTGTCTGCATGTTCTGTGCGGACACTGTGTGGAAAGCACACAGACCCCATTATAGTCTATGCACATCGCTTGCCAATGTGTTCGGTACTGCGTACAGGGGTGCCCCATGCGGACTCCCCTGAATGGATTATCAACGCAGATCTTACTAGTCTAATGTTCATAGAGTCTCCATTAGCCAAAGGGCAGGTGTCTCTAATAAAGTGGCCATACAGTGTATTTTCTAGGTCCCGGGAACAAATGGGATTAGCACAGCCGATCATTCAGCCCGCTCATGCGGTTATGGAGGCACAGACTTGGCGATAGGTTCCCTTACACACAACGCACCTCATAATATTACAGTTCAACATACCTGAACGTTAAAAATATGGTCGATGCATCTCTCCTTTGTACCAATGTCAATGGCCTTAGTTATAAATCGGTCTCCGTTTTCCTTAAACTGCCCCCTAGACGTCACCCTCGATGACGCGAGATCAGCATCTAGCGTTGCATTGTAAGTAACAGCCACTGCATAAGAGAGCCAAAAACAGGATTATGACATCTCTCTGTCAAAAGGTAGGACATGTCCTATTTTTTCTCAATTTGTGCGGGGTTTTTTTAGTGGAAATTGCACAAAATTTTTGTAGGACACATTACATATGAACTCGTCTCAATTTTTTTTTTTTTTTATGTAGATTGTGAGTCCCACGTAGAGCTCACAATGTACATTTTTCCCTATCATTATGTCTTTTTTTGAAATATGGGATGGAAATCCATGCAAACACGGGGAGAACATACAAACTCCTTGCAGATGGTTTTTTGCCCATGGCGGGATTTGAACACCAGGACTCCAGCGCTGCAAGGCTGCAGTGCTAACCACTGAGCCACCGTGTGACCCCTGAACTTGTCTCAATTTTATTCAAATTATTTAAAAATGGTAAAAAATTATAATAAAAATAAATTAAAAAAATAAAATAAGGACCTAGTTGTCTGGCGTTTGCAGGCCTGAAGCGGGCATCAAAGCAGATTTTCACGGTAATTTCACTGTTCTTGTTGGTGAGGACAATTTTATCTGGATTGAATGAAACCTTGACGGATATATCTGCAATACCCTGCGACCTAACCCAGAGACAAAAGATATCATTAGATACGACATAAGAAATCTCACTTACTTGGGCTTTTTATCCTTATTTGGATTAGAATTGACCAGGTTACTCACCAAAACTGAACAACTTTCTCATAGGCGCCAACGGTTACGTCCGTGATGGTGTCTCCGTTTAAGTCTTTGTGCCCATCTAGTGATCGGCCAAAAAATTGCAGGGGTGGCGTGAACGAGGAACCGACTATTTTCTGCATGTAGGACACACGTATAAAACAATATGTCACATAGTTACATGGTAAGGTCGGCGAAAACACAATAGGTTCATTACACTGTCCAAAAAGTATGGAGTCGGAAGGTGGAGAGGAATCTGAGGCGGACGTTCTCTACAACGTTTTCTTCACTTTCCATTGTGTGAGGTCCCCCAATATGGAGGCATCATATAGTGGCAGAGCTCCAGTCCATGGCATAGTTGCCAACTAGAGATGAGCGAGTAGTATTCGATCGAGTAGGTATTCCATAGAATACTACGGTATTCGAAATACTAGTACTCGTTCGAATACTACTCCTATTTGCAGTAAAGATTCGATTCAGAACCAGCATTGATTGGCCGAATGCTATACAGTGTATAGCATTCGGCCAATCAACGCTGATTCTGCAGCAGGCTCGTCCTTGCTAGTCGGGAGAGCTGGCAGCTTTCGGTTATGCGGGAGCTGACTTTTTCTCATAGGAATGCATTGACCAGCGTTTATTGGCCAAATGCTATACAGTGTACAGCATTCGGCCAGTCAACGCTGGTTCTGCCGGAGGCTCGTCTGTGACGAGGCAGAGTCTAAGATCGGACCACAATGGAGACTGCTCTGGTCTGATCTTAGACTCCGCCTCCGCACAGACGAGCCTCCGGCAGAGCCAGCGTTGTTTGGCCAAATGCTGTACACTGTATAGCATTCGGCCAATCAACGCTGGCAGGGGTGAACCATGGGTCTCAGCCGCTTGAGGCGAACGTCAGAAAGCCCCCCCCCCCCCCCCGGAGGAGGGGGCGGGGCCAAGCGGAAGGGGGCGGGGTCGCGCGGAGCAAGCAGGGAGAGGATCTGCTCTCTGCCTGAGCATGAGGGGCGGCCGCTGGAGCAGTGCTCAGTGACGGTGACCCTGGCTTAGGTCAGCAAAAATGCCGCCCTCCCCGGGGCCCTGGTCATCGCATTCCTATGAGAAAACATCAGTTCTCGCATAACCACAAGCGGTCAGCTCTCCCGACTAGCAAGGACGAGCCTGCTGCGGAACCAGCGTTGATTGGTCGATGCTATACACTGTATAGCATTCGGCCAATCAATGCTGGTTCTGAAGGACAAGAAAGGGCCGGTTCACATTAGCACTTGCCTGCCGTCCGGAAGGAGTCCGCAGGAGGACCCACCCCCCTTCCCCGAATGGCATTTTTCCTTTCCAAAATTCAAACTATGTGTGGCTTGGCTCTGCTACATCCATCATATCAAGTCATAGGTATACAATATGATGTAACATGGATTACCTGCGAATATTTAGTCCTTATAGTGTTTTTATAGCCATTGTAGATATAAACTGCTCCAGTGTTCTGGTTTTCTAAGGGTGCTCCGACAATGACATCATTAAATCCATCTAAATCGACATCGGTAAGTGCCGCTATGGCTGCTCCGAACCTGGTATTCTCCACACTTTTAGGGCCTTCCAAAAGTTCCCGCTGATGTAAGATTCCCTGGTCGAGACAAGAGAAAAAAACTTGTACATTGTGGATAAATTGTTACAATGAAGCAATCCAATGTAAGAATTCCAGCTTTTTTATAGATATACAGTGTGTCGGTGCACCAATGCCTTAGATATAACACATATTGTGTGGTGTCTGTTTGGGAGCGCCACAAAGTATTTGCTCACTTGTGGTGGTCCATAAGAAACAGTATTTGCATTGTCACTTGCATAGTGTATGTATGTGTTTTCAAACAGACCAAACCACTGCAAAATGGAAGTTGAGCAATGGTACAACCCAGACGGAGAGAGCTCTGGAGAGGGGAGATGACCAAGAGTCAGGTGGTAGGAGGAAGGTGTAGGAGGAGAAGCGAGAAGACAGACACAGAGTCCGAGTTTGGCTGGAAGGAACCAGCTCAGACAGTCCTGTGTTAGTCCTCAGTCAGGAGATGGGATTTATCCCTGCTCAACTTGTAGAAGACCAGGATATAAGGATAACCTTATATGGGCCTCATAGCTATGACACTGCCAGAAGCCTCAGACAAGGCAACCTTGAGAATCTACACCCCACAGCTGGGATCTTATAGAAACATTGGGGATTTTGAGACTATATCACACCAGTTAAGTGGAAGACTGTCCCAGCAAGTGAGAGGAGGACTGTTACCTGGAGTACCATAAACCAGCTCAGAATTGAACATGCTATATAAGTGACCCTGCTCTGTTATACCTGTGGATTATGTTGTTCCAGAAACATCCTTATTGCTTTACGACCACCATGGGCACTCCAACCCCCATCAAGCTTACGGCAACCCCTTGTATAACGGTACTATCACCATCTGATACACTTCAGGAATCCTCAACACTACATTAGTTTAGAAGGAGAGCGAGAGGATTTGGTCGAGATTCTTGCCATTGTGATCGCTACAGCTACTACCCCTAGCTCTAGTTCTCCCCCCAATGGGTTGCTACAATTTTGTATCGGTTTATTTCCAGACAGCACCATACACTGTGTAGTGGCCATGTTGGGATGGCTACTACACAGTGTGTAACCAATAAAGCGTCATGGTCACTACACAGTGTAAGTAGCTGTCTCCTTCTGGCTCCATACACTGTGGAGATCTGGTGGCCACAGCAGCTGATCTGTAGAGGTCTATTTTATGGATAACCTATCAATAATACTCATCAAAATCACTCTTACCCCCTTGATAGTGAACAGGTAGACTTGGCCTTGCTCTTTCTTGTACTCATTCATATACATTGGAGCGCCCACTAACAGAACGTCGGTCACCGAATCCTTGTCAACGTCCACGGAGCACAGCACGCTGCCGAAATATGAGCCAATCTGGGGGTAAAAGGTATAAAACATTATTACATTATTATTATATTACAGAAAACAGAGGACAGAACCTAATCCAGATACTGGACTGATACTACAGTCAGGTATCCAGTCAATGACGTGTGCCCCTACACCCTTTGGCCCTGTTTATTCAAAACTGCGTAGGAACACCCCATTGACAAGGAGAATGGTACACCCAGTTGTAGGGGAGTAGCAAGTGTAGTTGCAGACTAGCTCCTATGCACTTGAATGGGAGATATGATGTAGTGACTCCATTCAACCACTACACAGAGAACAGCGCTGTCTCCTTCCTGTTCCTGTATCCACTGCTGATCGGTGGAGGTGCTGACAGATACAGATGATTTATCTCTAGAGTAGGTCATGCAGTTTTACCCTGGAAACCCCCTTTAAGTTACATCACTGCTCGGACATCAGCTCATTCATCACCGTGGAACAGCATAATGTAAAATTCTAAGAAAAGATGCTGCAAATTTTGTTTTCAGCTTTACTTTACTGCCGTACCTGTTCTCCTTTCTGAATCTGTAGGATTGTCACATTCCCCTGGTTGTGTAGGTTATACACGACAACTTGTCCCGTATAGTTGGTTCTCGGAGCCCCCCCAACAAAATTCACATTTGTTGCTGTGTTGATGACGGCCACAGAATACCCTATAAAATACGTCATGGTTATAGAATATGTAAAGAACAAGGATCCTACAGAAGCCAAGTCTGGTATCAATCTGACCAGCTAAGACTGAAAACAGATGTGCATGTATATGGACTCCTACATAGAGATGATGACGGAGGAACAAGGGATTTGGGACTCAGTGATTATAGCTCGATAATGGGGGGTACGAAATAATTCCTGAATGACAACATCTGCCCATACAAGATAGAATCTGTATTTTAGAAGCTGACTATGTTCCATGAGTAGATATTACAGATGTTGTCTCACCCGACAACCATTGTTCATATATAGTATCCTATTATGTGTATAGGCGTCATAGATGGAATCGCCAACTAGGACGCCCCTCTTTGTGTATATATGGGTCCATAAGGAAACGGCATGGAGGACATAAGGATGATATACAGTATGTGTACTGTCTGTGCCATAAGAATTACATCAATGAGCCCCGAACACACAATCGGACTAGTATAGGACCTGTCCTGAACCGTGCCTCATATAGTGTCATAACAAAAAGATGGGTTAGTGTGCTTGCCATTAAACACATGGCTTGGACAGTCATGTGCATGGAGCCTTTCACCTCCTCCCATTCTAGTTCTTAGCATCTATTTATAGGCAACACCCAACTGATTCCAGCACAGTTGGAATTTTCTCTTTAGCCTCCACCGTTCCTGAGCAGAAAATGCAGGTAGTTTTGGTGCCTGATGTCCTATTTAAGATCTGTAATGTCAGGTGGGCGGTGTCAGGCAGGGGGTGTGATTCACAGCTCCAATCAGAGGCAGGCAGTGTCAGAGTTCAGAATCACACCCCTTGTCTGCTCCTGCCTGACACCGCCCACTGACAGTACAGAGACTAAATAGCATATCAGGCACCAAAACTAACAGCATTGATTGCTCAGGAATGGTGGGGGCTAGAGAAAAAATTCCAACTGTGTCAGAATCAGTGGAGCAGCAGCTATTAACCGGTTAAGGACCAGGCCCAGAAGTACATTAAGGACCGGGCCTCTTTTTTCAAAACTGACATGTGTCACTTTAAATGGCAATAACTTTGAGACGCTTTAACTTACACAAGTGATTTTGAAATTGTTTTTTCGTAACACATTATACTTCATGTTAGTGGTAAACACTAATCAATATTTTTGTATTTATTTATAAAAAAAACTAGCAAATTTGATGGAAATTTGGAAAAAATTGCAATTTTCAAAATGTGAAATTCTCTGCTTTTCAGGCAGATAGTCATACCATCCAAATACATGAATAAATATTATCTCCCATATCTCTGCTTTATATCGGCATCATCTTTTGATCGTCTTTTAATTCATTTTGGATGTTACAAGGCTTACAAGTGTAACAGCAATTTTCCAGATTTACAAGAAAATTCCTCAAACTAATTTTTTAGGGAACACTTCAGTTCTGAAAGGAATTATAAAGGCCTATATAATAGAAACCCCCATAAATCATCCCATTTTCAAAACTACACCCCTCAAATTATTCAAAACAGCATTTGGGATGTTTGTTAACCCTTTAAGCATTTCATAAGAATAAAAATAATATGGAGGTCAAATTTAGACATTTCATTTTTTTTCACTAATACATTCATTTAGACCTAAAATTAACACATTCACAAAGGGTTAAAGGAGAAAATGCATCTCACATTTTGTTATGCAATTTCTCCCGTGCACATAAATACCCCACATGTGGGTGTAAACTGATTTTTGGGCACACGGCAGTGCACGAAAGGGAAGGAGTGACACTGGGTGTTTGAACAGCATATTTTGCTGGAATAATTTTCAGGCACCATGTCACATTTGCAGAGCCCTTAGCGTACCAAAACAATGGAAACCCCCCAAAAGTGACCCCATTTTAGAATCTACACCCCTCACGGAATTCATCAAGGGGTATAGTGAGCATTTAGACCGTACAGTTGTTTCACAGATTTTACTAACATTGGAATGTGTAAAAGAAAAATTACTAAAATGTCACTTTATCCCCAAAGTTTTCATTTTCACAAGGGGTTAAAGGAGTAAAAGCCCCCCAAAGTTTGTTAAACAATTTATCCTGAACACGGCAATACCCCATATGTGGCCATATTCTGCTGTATGGGAACATGGCGGGGCTCAGAATGGAAGGAGCGCTATTTTGCTTTTGGATGGCAGATTTTGCTGGAATAATTTTTAGGTGCCATGTCGCATTAGCAGAGCCCCTACAGTACCAATACAGTGGAAACCCCCTAAAAGTGACCCCATTTTGGAAACTACACCCCCCACAAAACATATCAAAGGGTAGAGTGAGCATTTTGACCCTACAGCTGTTTCACAGATTTTATTAACATTGGGACATGAAAATGAAAATTTACTTTTTTTCCAACAAACTGTCAATTTAGCCCCAAATTTTTCATTTTCACAAGAGGATAAAGGAAAAAAAGCTCCCTAAAGTTCGTTACACAATTTCTCCTGAACACAGAAATGCCCCATATGTGGTAATAATCTACTGTATGGGAACATGGCGGGGCTCAGAATGGAAAGAGCGCTATTTGGCTTTTGAAGGGCAGATTCTGCTGGAATATTTTTCAGGTGCCATGTCGCATTTGCAGAGCCCCTAGTGTACCAATAAAGTGGAAACCCCCTAAAAGTGACCCCATTTTGGAAACTACACCCCTCATAGAATTTATCTAGGGGTTTGGTGAGCATTTTGGCCTCACAGCTGATTCACAGATTTTATTAACAATGGGACGTAAAAATGAAAAATTACTTTTTTTTCCAATTAATCGTCCATTTAGCGCCATATTTTTAATTTTGCAAGTAGCTGAAGAATTAAAAGCCCCCCAGAGTTTGTTACACAATTTCTTCTTAACACGGCAATACCCCATATGTGGCCATAATCTGCTGTATGGGTATACGGTGGGGCTCAGAATGGAAAGAGCGTTATTTGGCTTTTAGAAAGCAGATGTGGCTGGAATAGTTCTCAGGTGCCATGTCGCATTAGCTGAGCCCCTAAAGTATCAATACAATGGAAACCCCCCATTGTGACCCCATTTTAGAAACTACACAGGTGACAGTAAACTGGAATTCACCAAGAAGTGACCCCATTTTGTAGGGACAATTTTAGGGCCTCTGCAAATGTGATGTGGTGTCCAAAAACAAAGAATATAAATCTGCACTCCAAAAGCACATATCACTCCTTCACATCTGCGCCCTGCTGGGTACCCAAATAGCGGTGTATGCCCACATGTATGACACTGGTGTACCCCGGATAACGGACTTAATGCCATATGTGGGTATAAATGGCTGTTCGGGCACAGCCGGGCACAGAAGGGAAGGAACGCTATTTTGGTTTTTGGAGCACAGTTTGGTTTTAGGACACCATGCCACTTTTGCAAAGCCCCTGAATTGCCAATAAAGTGGAATCCGCAGACATGTCACCCCATTTTGGACACTAGCCCACTCATGGGATTTATCAAGTGGTGTAGCGAGCATTTTTAACCCCTGAGTGTTGCATTTATTTAGTTTCCAGAAATGAAATCACAGCTGATAATGAGAAGTTAAAAATGAAAAATTTCCAGAGATTCGCCATTTTAGTGCCCGATATGTTGTGCCCAACTTATGTCAGCAGAGACACTCCAAAAACTGGTAAGCGGGTATCCTGGGCGCAACAGCTTTTAGAGCGTTCATCTCTGATACAAGGCGGGCACAACATATTACACACTGAAATGACGTATTCCTGGAAAAATGGTCATTTTCACCTTTCACAATCAGCTTCGTATTCATTTATGGATAATAAGTTATAGCAACACTTGGGGGTTAAAAATGCTCTCTGTACCCCTGGAGAAATCCTTCAGGGGTGTAGTTTCCAAAATAAGGTCTCATATCAGGGGATTCCACTTTACTGGCGTTTCAGCTCTACAAAAGTGTCATGGCATCCAAAAACCAAACCGTCTGTGCTCCAAAAACCCAATAACCCTTCTTCCCTTCTGTGTCCGGCTGTGCCCTAATATCAGTTTATACCACATATGACATTACGTCCGATATAACGGGTACACCAGTGTCATACATGTGTCATAAACTGCAGTTTGGGCGCACAGCAGGGCGCAGAAGCGAAGGAGCGCGATGCGGCTTTTGGAGTACAGATTTTGATGTTTGGTATCTGGACGCCATGTCATGTTTGTAGAGCCTGTAAGGTACCAGAAAAGTGGATTCCCCAAAGGAGTGACCCCATTTTGAAAACTGCACCCCTCAAAGAATTTATCAGGGGGTGTAGTGAGTATTAGTATCCGGACGTGACTGCACAGCGGATGGCGAAGAGGGAATATATAAGCTGTGCGGAGAACATTGCAGACACCAAATTCCCTACTATGTCCCAGTAGCTCCTATGATTGGGGGAGTCACTCTGGGGGTCACTTTGGGGGTCACTTCTGGTGTTTTTTCGCTCATAAGCTGTAAATCTGGGGTGTCCCCTGATATTCGCTCGCACAGCTTATATATTCCCTACCTGCCGCAGCCAGTTGTGTTCTAATAATTTGGCGATTTTTGGGGGGTTTTGCCTTGACATTGCTAGATGCTATATTTTCTTTATTTTTCTGGTGACGTGGCCATATAAGGGCTTGTTGTTTGCAGGATGAGATGCATTTTGTAATGGCACCATCTTTGGGTGCCTACAACTTACTGATTACATTTTATTAACTCTTTCTTGCTGGATTAAAAAAAAAAAAAAATCAATCCTGCATTGAGTTTTACATTTTAAATTTTTCGCCATGCAGCGTACAGCATAAGTAACATGTGTCCTTTATTCTGCGGGTCGGTACGGTTACGGCGATACCTCATTTATGTTATTTTTTTATGCGATACTAAGTCTGCAGAACAAAAACACATTTGGGGACATAAATCAGTGATTTTTGCATCGCCATCTTCTGAGAGGCGTAACATTTTTATTTTTCGGTTGACAGTGTTGGTTGAGGGCTTATTTTTTGCGGGAAAATGTGCGCTTTTTATTGGCACTGTTGTGGGGTGAATATGACTTTTTGATCACTTTTTATAGCATATTTTGTAGGATGAGATGGCAAAAAATCATTATTTCCGGCGAGTTTTTTCCGTTTTTTTTTTCCGACGTTCACCGTGTACATTAAATATTATTTCAGTTTTATTGTACAGGTTGTTACGGACGCGGCGGTACCAAATATGCATTGCTTTTTTTAATTTTTAGTGCTTTTTTTTATATAATTCATTTTGTATAGAAAAAAGGGATTTTTGGACTTTAGAACTTTATTACTTTTTTCATACACTTTTTTTTTTTTTTTTAACTTTTTTTTTACTTTTTCATGTGTCCCTTTAGGACACTTGAATCAGTTGATGCTTTGATGAAAGCATCAGCTGATTCTACACAGTAGCAGACAGGACACGAGCCTGCTCGTGTCCTGTAAGCTGCAGAGGAAGTGAGACACATCGCTCACTTCCTCCACCGCCTGGCAGGATCACCAGGTATGTGGGGGCTCCGGTAGTCTGGGGTCACTGGCCAGACCCCAGACTACCTTCTACTGACATCGGCACCCCCCGATCTCGCCGCGGGGGGTGCCGATCTGGTTAACCTGTCGGCGGATCCCTTTCGATCGCGCCGCGATGTTTGACGGCGCGATCGAAAGGGTTAACACGTCCAGTCGGACTCAGTTCCGACTGGACGTTATGGAGGAAGGGGTTAGGTGTTAGTAACACCTAACCCCTGTCCCCCCCGCACCCCTCCCCCCGCCAGAAAGGTACCTAAAGGCCGGACGTATTTCGGCAATAGTCCGGTCTTTAGGTACCAGCACATGAGGCCGTAAATTTACGTACGGCGGTCCTCATGTGGTTAAATAACATAAAGAGCTGGACTTGTTGGAGGGACATGTGTATTAGATACATTAGATATTTGTAAGTATCCAGTCCTGACATACAACTCACCCAGATAGGAGCTTTCATTTCTCCCATGAATCACCTTCTCAAATGCATTATAAGGAAATATGGGGAACTGATTTGCATTCTGGTGAACTATAGTGCCGCTCCAGTCATAAGCACCGACCGCTCCCAACATCAGTGACGCCTGCCAGGCAGAATAACATTGTATCAATACATATACAGCAATACACATTATGGTTTATGTATGTACTACATTATATGGAAAATCATCACTCATATGCTTCTGAGCTTTTATATGCCGTAATACGTGAAAATATAGATATTGATGGATATAGATACATAGAGATATATACAGATGTAGATATCTGAAAAATCACATCAAATGGCATTGAAAGCAAAGGAAAATTTTGAGTAGAGACAGGTAGGTAAAAATTACTGCAGGAAAAAGCGTAGCAAAAACCCATGGTATTTTCTATTGATATAGGGATAGATAGATAGATAGATAGATAGATAGATAGATAGATAGAGGGATAGATAGATAGATAGATAGATAGATAGATAGATAGATAGATAGATAGATAGGAGATAGATAGATAAATAGATAGATAGATAGAGGGATAGATAGATAGATAGATAGATAGATAGATAGATAGATAGATAGATAGATAGATAGGAGATAGATAGATAGATAGATAGATAGATAGATAGGAGATAGATAGATAGATAGATAGATAGATAGATAGATACATAGATACATAGATAGATAGAAAAATAGACAGAACGATCTGGGAGATACAATAAATACCAATAAACAGAATCTCTAGAAATCTCTGAGGGATGGCTTATTTTGTAGAATTTATATCACGCTTTAGATTCCCTGGAGTGACTATATTTCTGGGAATGCAGCAAGTAGTAGAAATTGGAAACAGGATTTAAAAAAAAAAAAGAATGTAATAAAGTAATATGTAAGAAGATACAACATAACACATACAGAAGTCTGCTGGTCTGTCATATATTCTACCCCAGTACATGCTGAGACTCTATCATTCTTATCTTGCTTAATGTTAAAGGGAAGTTGTCAGGTCAAACATTTCTCCTGTACTTTTTATTTCTAGCATTGTGGTATTCCTCTACAGAGAGCGCACACGGGGTATAAGGACCTTTATTATACCGCACCTTAGTTTTTGAATACTGTGCACTGAAGCCGACTTGTGACATCTCCAGCTGGATGGTTTCACCGCCTTGTGTCGTACCTACATAAAAAGGGTTAAACCTAATATCAGGAGCGGATCAAGATTGGTATTATTTATCCCCTGGATAACCTAAAGTCCTGCACCAAAGTCTAAGGATTAGCAGAATACTAAACCCAGACCAAAGTTGCGAGAAAAGGTGATCCTATAGAATTCACATGGGATCTACTTGGTTCCATCAAGCAACTCCTCGTATCTCAGTTCCCTGTTCGAACCCAGAGTGACCTGTGGAGAAGGCTATTGATGGCTGAACTAGGCCCAATTCCCATCCAGCAACTTCTACAAATGGAGAGATGGTCGCCGCACTTGCATAGATCTATCCCTTCACTTCTATGGGCATTCCAAAAATAACCGAGTCTGTCCAGAAGTCCCACAGAAGTAAAAGGAGAAAGCAGCGGATATCCAGTGGATGTGCCATAAATGTCTGCGAAGGGAATATCCCTTTAACCAATTACTGAAATATATGTATACAGAGTGTTCACTGCATTACCTTCAATACTGAATATTCTCTCTCCCAGGGTCCCAGCTTGATCTAGGAGCGCCACCTCATCGGACACATTGAAGAAAAACCTCTCCTTGGGATCACTTGTGATGGCTTTGATCTCACTGATCAGGTTCTTACTGTCGATACTGTATCTATTGTAGTAACCCAAAACCTAAAGGAAGCAAAACCTTCAATAAGTGAGTTCAAGTATTTTTGTCTGGTTGTACCACCCATGGACGTGGGCGTAACAAAAAGCTCATGAGCCTCATCATTCCCATCACTGGTGACAGCCGTGGCCAAAAGTTTCTATAAGATCTTATAGTCAATGGGGCAGATTTATTGATACTGACGTTTCCTATGCCAGTCTTCAAGCCCAAATAGGGTAAAGGCTCATTTGGATTTCCCTCCATATCACAATGAGCTTATTTTTGGAATAGATAAAGGAGCTGTATGTCATGGGACAAGCCCCTAAGATTAGGAATTACTTACCGCAATGCCAAACCTGGTGATTTTATCCTGTTCACAGCGTGAGATGACTTCTTTCAGTATTGCATTGTCGTGAGATTCGCCATCAGTAATGACCACCATCACCTTGTTGGCATTTGGCCGACCTCCATATTCAGCAGAGAACGCATACTGCCTGTCATGCATGGAGAAAGATGGTTACTAACTGGTTTACTAAACCCTGATGGTTCTAAAGCCGCCATGTTCTTGACATACCTGGTATAGTCAATAGCCTTGAACGTATTTGTCTGGTCTCCCCCCATCTGGGTGATGCTCGATATTGCACTTTTCATGGTTTCTTTATTCTTGTAGGTGTTCATTCTAAACATGACACTGGGATAGTTCCCATACTGTATGAGACTCACCTACAAAAAGTGTTGAAATAACATGTATGACAATAGATGATCATAGATGGTCCCACCCCCAAGGAGTCTAGAAGTCTATCTACTTCTATATACTTCTGACTAGCTACTTGTGTTATTGCTGATAGGATGTTAGTCAGACAATAAGCAGCTTTCCTGATTCTGCATCAAGGATCATTTTAGCTGCATCATATCCTGTATTTGGAGTTCAGTGTCCCTGGATCTCCTACATTATGTATACCTCAACTCTTCTCAGCTCTTTGTTGGATATTTTACAGTTACTTCTGGCAGAATTACATGTAAAGGCGGGTTCACACCTGCGCCTTTAGATAATTCGTCAGGTTTCTGTATTCTGCCCGAGAAACTGGACAGGAGACAGAAACCCGGTAGTCAGTTTTCAAACCCATTCACTTGAATGGGTTTGCAAAGTGATCGTCCTGAGCGTCTTGTGTCTGTCTGCGGCAAAACAGACACAAAGTCGGACATGCAGGACTTTGTGTCTGGTTAAAAGAAAACAGTTTCACCGTGGACAGTCACAAGATGCTCACAGGCGGTCACTTTGCAAACCCATTCAAATGAATGGGTTTGAAAACTGACTGCCGGGTTTCTGTCTCCTGTCCAGTTTCTCGGGTAACCGCAAAGCGGAGATCGGACGGAGGTGTGAACCCGCCCTAAGCAAACCAATAATAGTAGCAATAGATGGGGGAAGGCAGACTGCTCTGTACTGTACAAGCTCCCTACCTCACAGAGAAATGCAAAATGCGCTGCAGCCATAATGAGACTACTAACAGCAGAACATCTGATAGGAAACCACATATGACGATACAGCCAGAGAACAGATCACCCCACAGATGTTTCAACTTTTGATGAAACATAAGAAACCCATTAAAGGGATTCTACCATTAAACTACTTTTTTTTCTAATTACCACGTCAGAATAGCCTTAAGAAAGGCTATTCGTCTCCTACCTTTAGATGTGGTCTCCGCCGCTCCGTTCTGTAGAAATACCGCTTTTAACCGGTATGCAAATGAGCTCTCCGCAGCAATGAGGGCGGGCCCCAGCGCTGAAACACCGATGAGCGCATCCCCATTGCTGCCCGAGAGCTCTTTCCTGCGCCGCCTCCTTCTTCTGCAGCAACTCCGCCTCTTCTGGCTTCTCTTGCTCTTGTAGTTCTATACAGGAGCATAGAGAGGCCACCCCAAAATGGCCGCCGGCTCCTGTATTGAACTGCCATTTTGGGGTAGCCGCTCTTGCAGTTCAATACAGGAGCTGGCCGGCGGCCATTTTGGGGTGGCCTCTCTATGCTCCTATATAGAACTACAAGAGCAAGAGAAGCCAGAAGAGGCAGAGTTGCTGCAGAAGAAGGAGGCGGCGCAGGAAAGAGCTCTCGGGCAGCAATGGGGATGCGCTCATCGGTGTTTCAGCGCTGGAGCCCGCCCTCATTGCTGTGGAGAGCTCATTTGCATACCAGTTAAAACCGGTATTTCTACGGAACGGCGCGGTGGAGACCACGTCTAAAGGTAGGAGATTGAATAGCCTTTCTTAAGGCTATTCCGACGTGTTCATTAGAAAAAAAGGTAGTTTAATGGTAGAATCCCTTTAAATAGTTTGTGGCATAGTTTAACGGTAGTAATACAAATCTCACTCAGTACTGTACAAAATTTACTTATTTCAACCTAAAAATCCACATGGCACAATTATATATTTGATGCTAGCAATACCTGAGTCTTGGTTGGTCCAATGTCTAAGCCCTCCACAAATTTCTCCAAAAAATTCCGCACAGCTGACCAGGGGTAGATACTGTTCGAACCGTCACACACAATAGCAATGTCAATGTAAGAGGAACAGGCTAAAGGGCAAAACATATCGTATTAAATATATATATATATATATATATATATATATACTGCTCCATTCATTCTCAAATGACATGATATTACATATTACACTAGGATTCTATAAAATTATACAGAATATTCATCATAATAATAATGTCTCTATGATATTCTATGACATTCCTCTTGGATATGAACACGATTTACATGTTTCACTTACTTTGAAGAGCTGGAGAGAAGCTTCTTAGGACTTGGAAGGACGGACCGATGTCAGTGCACACCCCTGTAGCATAATACGTCTTTCCACACTGCTGTGCCCATAAGGGGCCACATGTCTAGAAAGAAGAAACAAAAACATATTATTATTATTATTTATTTATATAGCACCATCAATTCCATGGTGCTTTACATTTGGAGGTTACATACAATACACAGAATATACAGGTAGATATAATGCTAACAATGACTGACTGGCACAGTGGGGTAGAGGGCCCTGCCCGCGAGGGCTTACAATCTATATATTGACTGACCATAGCTGCAGTTACTGTATATGTTCCTAACAGGTATCATGTAACTGTGATCATGTGCTTTATATAAGTATATCCCATGATACAAGACGCTAAGGAGGGGCATAATTGAGGGGTGCAGAGGACGCAGTCACATGAGGGCCCAGGAGCCTTAGGCCCGGTTCAGATGTTGTAAAATGAAGGTGAATTTGAGGCCGACTTCCGTCTCAGATCCCTCTTCATTGTAGAAGTATAGCATCGGCCTTCCATCCATGGGGAACCTTGAGCCGTGGAGCCATAAGGTCATCCCAAATGAGAAGATAGTACAATAAAGAATATATTATGGTTGGGGGGCCCATCACAAATTTTGCTTTTGGGCCCAGAGCTTGATGATATGCCCCTGACCAGGGGCGTAACTACCACCATAGCAGCAGAGGCAACTGCCACAGGGCCCTGGACATTAGAGGGCCCGGTGACAGCCGCTACTGCTGCGTTTTTTTTTGTTGTTGTTTTTTTTAATAGGCCGTTACAGGCCCTATTTACTTACCGATCCTGACTGGGCCGGGATCGGTAAGTGACACCGCGGGCCCCACAAATACTATCATTATACTCGGGGGCCCGGGAGAAGTAAGAAACATAAAAAACACTGTTACTTACCTCTCCATGATCCTGCCAGGCCTCCTTCCTAGTTGTCTGACGTCTCTGACGTCACATGAACCCGGCCTGCGTCCCGGGTCATGTGACGTCCGATGTCATTGAAGAAGGATGGCAGCTGAGGCTGACAGCTGGGGGACAGCTAAGAAACAGTAGTTTTTTATGTTTTTACTCTCCTGGGTCTCCGATTATTATACTCTGGGGTCTGAAAAGACCCCAGAGTATAATAATTGTTTATGGGTGTCCACAGTGGGACATAATAGTGTGTGCAGGGGCCACTATGGGGGATAATACTGTGTACAGGGGACACTATGGGGGATAATACTGTGCAGGTGCACTATGGGGCATAATATTGTGTGAATGGGCCACTATGGGGGATAATACTGTGTGCAGGGGCCACTAAGGGAAATAATACTGTGTGCAGGGGCCACTATGGGGGATAATACTGTGTGCAGGGGCCACTAAGGGACATAATAGAGGGCGCAGGAATGCGGAGAAGGGGGTCGGTCAAAAGTTCGCCACGGGGCCCCGCCATTCCTAGTTAAGCCACTGCCCCTGACTCTAATGAAGGGAAATTAGGTTAATCTGGGCCACATAGTCTGAGTCTGTTGTATTCATGTGAATGACAGGTTAAGGTCATGGAAAATCTATGAACCTTCCTGACCACCACTGCCTAGTATTGTTAAATGTGTTTTCCCATACCATAATTGTAATATAGCCACAGGATATGCCATAAATGTCCCATAGATGTCGTTACCACCCCTGGGACTTGCACTTGCAGTATATTGAGAGTAGGGGTCCCTGACCCCATCCTGTCTCCATGTACAGCTGTTTCTGTGATGGAAGAAACTCATAACTCTCAGAAGAGCGTTGTGCGTCTATCCCAAGCAGGCCTTAAAGATGGGAATACCTCTCCAGTCTCACATGGAATACAATTTCGAGCAGACTTCCAGTAAACTAGATTTTGTCTTCTTTGTGACCTAAAAACTAGAGAGGAGTAAACTGCTTCGCATGGAGCCAGATTTGACCCAAATTTTCCAAAGGTTTCGATTTGACCTGAACATGCGTCCCATGTGGCCATTGACACCCAGTCACAGACCACAGTGGTGACCTCAGGGTTCGGGTTGAGCCCAAAATTTTGTCATTGTGAATCGGTTCACACATCTCAGTAAGATACCCAAGAGTAGAATAATTTCACTTGTAGTTTGTGAAGAACTTATTCAACCCAAAGCTAGACTTTGGGTTAAATTGCCCAAACCCGAAAACAAACATATCCATCTCTTCTAGAGACAGGGGCAGTGTTACCCACCAATTAACCCAAGAAATAGATTAGCCACATGGGTTCTTTTTGGCCTTCTTCAGGATCAACACTATAGGATTTATAGGTTGGACTTGATGGACCAGTGTCTTCATCAAACCTCATCTACTATGTAGCTATATACTATGTATAGGTGCACTAAGGGGGCAGTATATTATGTGTAGCGACAATAAGGAAACAGTATACTATGTATAGGTGCACTAAGGGGGCAGTATATTATGTGTAGCGACAATAAGGAAGCAGCATACTATGTATAGGTGCACTAAGGGGGCAGTATTAGGTGGGCCCCCATATATAACTTTGCTTGGGGGTGCTCAAAGATGCAAAATAATACCAGAAATCCTCCTGTATCTCCATTCCGTATCAATGTCAGCCCAAGATTCATCTCCTCCTTTACCTCAGTAACATTTGGGATCACAGTTGCACCTGCAAAATGAATAAGTACCTAATTATTATCATTGACTATTATAGAAGAAATGTTAGAGGTGTAGACTAGGTCAGAGTCAGCAGAGTCATCTCATTATCATTATAGGGAAGTGAAGTTAAAAGGTTATTCCCATGTTATAAATGTTATGGGGCTGCTGGGCCTGCAGTCTCCCCATAACAGTGAATGGGCACCATCGTGAAAACGCACTGTTGCTTCATTTACGAGGAGAATTTTTAGTCCCTTGTTCTTCTGAACATTGGAGAACCCATATCGGACCCCCAGCGATCTGACACTTATCCCCTATACTTTATTAAATGTCCACATGGTATTTGCCATTAGCGACATAGCTATAGGGGGTACACTGCTAGTGGTTGCTTCCGGGCCCTGAACCCTGCGGGGGGGCCCTAAAGATCCCTCTGCCATATAAAATACACTGTTATTCTAAATGTCTCATGGTAGGTAAGGGCTCATTACAGATTTTGCATTGGGGCCAAGGAGTTTGAAGTTACTGTCCTGCCATTGTAGGGAACCCCATACTGCAGGTTGTATACTTTAACTGTAAAGAATCCTTTCCTATATAGACACCTTACTACCCTCTGTAAACGCCTCTTTATGGGAGGAAGAAAGGTGTTTACGCATCTATGAGAGGGAAGGGCTGTAAAAGAGAGTCTATCATTACGTATGTCTAGAGATTCCAAAATAGGTCATAGACTTATAGTGATAGGAAGGACTTACTTGGAAGGTTCATTTTCTCGCACCTTTGTGAGCTAAGAGGACATTTATAGACATCTCCCATCCTGTTCAGGGGATAGCCGCTCCAAGGAGAACTCACCAGTAACCTAAGTGAGGAGAAGTGTCAAGTTAAACTTTGCTACATCTGTACACAAAACTCAATTTGGCAGGAGGAGTGAGGTCTTCCTTGGACTAGCATATCAGACATTATGGTGCACCAAAGATGTTCCACATGCGGTGTGCCCCTTAATACATTTTGCATATAGAATAAAAGTGGCATATAAAGCGCCAGTCTTTGTAAACTCCTTACCCTCCACCTTACCCTTCAAGAATAGGCACATTTTACGTAGAATTGCTATTCTGTATGTCAACCAAAACGGTGCCCCCTACAGTCCATGAAGGGAGTAAGCTGGTAGCCTAGAAACCCACTATTAGTTTGGCTTTACACTAACGTTATTTAATGTCAATTGCTCTCATCTGTTTGCAGGAAACCCTTTTTTTCGGGAGCCTCCTCCAGTTTTTTAAGGGGAACAACCAATTTAAGGTCTGGCCTACTTGATGTGCTATACAATATATGCCCAAAGACTTCTAAGATCTCCCGCCTACGTATGAGCGGCACCAGCAAGAAGGTCATCAGTCAAAACGGTGAAGGAGACTGCCCCCTAGTGTGCAGTGCAGTGAGGGCCCTGTCATTTGCACACTCATCTGCTGGACTTCCTTCTGTAATAGATTTCTTGTCTTACCGCATTTCTAGTAGTACGATGAACGTTGTCGCTTCTCTCTGTGTGCGTGTAACGTGTTATACAGAGGAGCCGAGATCTAAACCAGATGGACCTATTACAGGGTATTATGTATATTGTGTATAACCCCCCGACAGGCTTTACACAGAGACATCCGTAGGTTTCCCAATAAAAAGTTCAGGATAGATAAAGTAACCCATAAAGTGCCAGTGTCTAGAACAGCTGACATTCTATACAAATATCCTAAATCTTCTGAAGCAGTGAAGGGTTGTGCCGTTATAGACACTTATTCCCTATCCACAGGTCAGGGGATAAGTGTCTGATCGCTGGGACGAGTGATCAGGAGGAAAGGGGACTGAAGTCCCCCGAAAGGCTCCTAGTAAATGGATTGCCAGTGCGCGTGTCTAACCTGATCTCCATTGACTGCTGGGACTACAATCTCCCACAGCCCCATAGAAGTGTATGGAGCACCAGTAGAACTTGAAATTTTTGACCACCCACAAATTATTATTTTACTCTGGGGTCTGTTCACACCACAGAGTGTAATGAGTGAAGAACCAGGGGAGGGGATGAAACATAATAAACAACAGTATTACTCACCTCTCCTGGGCTCCAACATCTCTTTGGGCCTCTTCAATAACGTCACAGCCTGCTGAGGCCAGTAGTTAGGCCTCAATGGTCACGTGGGTTATTCTGGTGTCATACATTGTGACACCAGTGTGACCCATGTAAGCCAGCGCCGCACCTCCCATGAGGCGACCTGAAGCGAGCGCTTCAGGCGGCGCTATGCCAGGGCCTCAGGGAGGGCGACATTTTTGCTAACCTAAGCCAGTCCAGAACAAGCTGTCCTGGACTGGCTTAGCACCGAGCAGTGGTTTGGGGAGGCCACTGGAGCAGCGCTGCTCCAGCAGCCTCCTCTCATGCTCAGGCAGAGAGCAGGCAGTCTCCGGGCCTGCTCTCTGCCGGCGAATGGTGCTAAGCCCCGCCCCCTTCTATTCACCACGCCCCTCCGCTCAGCCATGCCCCCGCTCCTCCCCCTCCCCCGGAAGGGGGGGGGCGGCTTTCTGTAGTTCGCCTCGGGCGGCGAAAGGGGCAGGTTCTCCCCTGATGTAACCGCTAAGCCTCTTCTGTCTATGATGTTATTGAAGAGGACTAAAGACATGCCAGAGCCCAGGAGAGGTAAGTAACACATTTTTTTATGTTTGACCACTCCCCTGGGCCTCTGCTCATTACACCCCACAGTATCAGTTTTATTTTGGATGTGTTGAGACTGAAATAAAGCTGTAGACAAATCTTGTGAAACAAATCTCACAAGGTTCGCCTCAAATAACTACATTTAGTGTCTCAGCCCTACTTACCAATCCCTGCTCTTGCCCATGGCTGTCTTTGCATCCCCTTCAGCCTCCAAGAGGCCCTGTGCACCGCGCTGAATAGTGTCAGTAACGTAATGGCACTGTTCAACATCAATGATGTGATGTGGGACATACAGGGCCCCTAGAGGGCTGAAGACCCCCTGCAGCAGTCACTTCATTTACATCACAACTGGCCAGGACTATGCTGTAAAGCATATCAATATGATCCCATGTACACGACAGAATGTGCATCTGATGTGGGGCCAAGAACTCCAAAACTCAGTGGCAGTCAAGTGTGTTCCATTATGTATTCATGTCTATGGGGTCTATGGATTCATTCTATTCTGATGACACTGAGGAGGATAGGACCTTCTCTATAGTTATCCCTGTCATCAGAACACAATGGATCCCCTATGGAAACCCCCCTAGACATGAATGTATAATGTAATGCACCTGAATATCATGTGCATATTAACAGAGCAGTGGAGAGACTCAGGCAAGGTGGCCGCCCCTGTAATTATGTACAGAAAATAGAATAAGATACCGCATATACTCGAGTATAAGCCGACCCGAATATAAGCCGAGGCCCCTAATTTTACCACAAAAAGCTGGGAAAACTTATTGACTCGAGTATAAGTCAAGGGGGGAAAATGCAGCAGCTACTGGAAAATTAAAAAAATTAAAATGGTCAGAGTTTTTGGGTGCAGTAGTTGCTGGGGAAGGGGAGGGGGTGTTTTGGTTGTGTCTGCCCCTTCCCTGAAATTGAGGACTGGTTTTTTTTTCCCCACTTGGAATTCAGCCTGACTGTATAGGGGATCTGCAGTGCTCCTATTAACCCCTTCCTGACGGAACAGGAGCACTGCAGATCCCCTATATTCAGTAGACCGGGAACTTTCAGACACAGGGAGACCTAATGTGTTTGTGTTTCATAGTAATTTTCTACTTTTGTATGTATTCTAGGGAAAGGAGGGATTTACAATTTTTTTAAAATTTTCTTTAAAGACTAAAAAAAAGAAAAAAATTTTTTTTTTGCTGACTCGAGTTTGAGTCGAGGGGGGCTTTTTCAGCACAAAAACTGTGCTGAAAAATTAGGCTTATACTCGAGTATATACGGTAAATACAAACAGACTAGAAAAAGACTGATAAATTTCACTATCTGGTTTTAAGAAATAAATACAAAAATTGTGACACATTACATTAAAAATTAAAAAATTGTACCATGGCCGTTATGCCTGTAACTCTAAGCTTTTGGGTGGTAATAGCACAATTAAGAGCTTTTATAGTAATAAAAACAAATGCAATGTATTTGATGGAAAAACCACATAATGTATCTCATCCTGTATACTGGGAAATGTATACACTGCCTGTAACATCCTGTCATGTATTAGTACTGAATGTCTAAATAGTCTAGGCCCGCATTCACACATCTCCTGCAGTGACGCTCTTCACATTGTGTACATTTGCTCTTTATGGTCTGAAGTTTGCATTAAAAAAAAAAAAAAAAAAATTAATTAATGCTTTTTTTTTTTCCAAACAACCTCATAGATAAAGAAAATAAGATTATAAACCACACACATACAGCGAATACCATACAAACCAATGATCTTAAACGGTCACTCCCTTCTTTTAAACTAAGAATTTAGACTCAAATTATTTTATGCTAAACATAAAGATTTTTTATGATTTCAATCGTAATTATCCATGTCGTTATATAGATTGTAAGCCCTCGCGGGCAGGGCCCTCTACCCCACTGTGCCAGTCGGTCATTGTTAGTATTATATCTACCTGTATATTCTGTGTATTGTATGTAACCCCCAAATTGTATGTAACCCCCAAATGTAAAGCACCATGGAATTAATGGTTCTATATATATATATATAAATAAATAATAATAATAATAATAATAATATATATATATATATATATATATATATATATATATATATATATATATAAAATAAATTATATCCTGCATTTTTCACTATGACCACTAAGCCTAACAATAAGAAAACCCTTGCCAATTACAGGTTTTCTTTGCAGCAGTCATCATATTTGTGTCACAGGCAGGATTACAACTATAGAAGACTAGCTTTTACCCGCGACTTCGTCTGCGGTGAGTTGAGTATTGGGCGGACACAGACGTGTGAAACTGTAAAAGTGCTTTAAAAAGTTTGGTGGGCTAGCAAATGTGATTTGATGTGTTATATTGTGTATGTTGTGATACAGACAATATGATGTGTTATACAGCCTGTGTACAGGAGTATATATGTATCAGGTACTGTATATAGCAGTGATAGGAGATACATGTAATTATATAGTATATACAGCCTGTGTACAGGAGTATATATGTATCAGGCACTGTATATAGCAGTGATAGGTAATACATGTAATTATATAGTATATACAGTCTGTGTACAGGAGTATATATGTATCAGGCACTGTATATAGCAGTGATAGGTAATACATGTAATTATATAGTATATACAGCCTGTGTACAGGAGTATATATGTATCAGGTACTGTATATAGCAGTGATAGGAGATGCATGTAATTATATAGTATATACAGCCTGTGTACAGGAGTATATATGTATCAGGCACTGTATATAGCAGTGATAGGAGACACATGTAATTATATAGTATATACAGTCTGTGTACAGGAGTATATATGTATCAGGCACTGTATATAGCAGTGATAGGTAATACATGTAATTATATAGTATATACAGCCTGTGTACAGGAGTATATATGTATCAGGTACTGTATATAGCAGTGATAGGTAATACATGTAATTATATAGTATATACAGTCTGTGTACAGGAGTATATATGTATCAGGTACTGTATATAGCAGTGATAGGAGATGCATGTAATTATATAGTATATACAGTCTGTGTACAGGAGTATATATGTATCAGGTACTGTATATAGCAGTGATAGGAGACACATGTAATTATATAGTATATACAGTCTGTGTACAGGAGTATATATGTATCAGGCACTGTATATAGCAGTGATAGGTAATACATGTAATTATATAGTATATACAGCCTGTGTACAGGAGTATATATGTATCAGGTACTGTATATAGCAGTGATAGGTAATACATGTAATTATATAGTATATACAGTCTGTGTACAGGAGTATATATGTATCAGGTACTGTATATAGCAGTGATAGGAGATGCATGTAATTATATAGTATATACAGCCTGTGTACAGGAGTATATATGTATCAGGCACTGTATATAGCAGTGATAGGTAATACATGTAATTATATAGTATATACAGCCTGTGTACAGGAGTATATATGTATCAGGTACTGTATATAGCAGTGATAGGAGATACATGTAATTATATAGTATATACAGCCTGTGTACAGGAGTGTATATGTATCAGGTACTGTATATAGCAGTGATAGGTAATACATGTAATTATGTAGTATATACAGTCTGTGTACAGGAGTATATATGTATCAGGCACTGTATATAGCAGTGATAGGTAATACATGTAATTATATAGTATATACAGCCTGTGTACAGGAGTATATATGTATCAGGTACTGTATATAGCAGTGATAGGAGATACATGTAATTACAATGTGATGTGTTGTATTGTGTATGTATAGTGGAAAGCTCTATGTAAATGTGAGTGAGTAGAGTGAGGGCGACTCCTGAGGTGACAGTAGGGAGTGTGCAGGCAGGTTGAGGCAGGAAATGCCAGGCAGTGTGTGTGAGTCTATAGCTGGGGCTAGGAGTCCTGCTTTTGTGAGTCTCCTGCTAGGAAGCCATGTTGTTTAGTGGCACCAAAAGTAGCCTGTGACTCAATCCTGAGGGAAAACTATGTTTGTGGAAAATTGCACGCAAATCCGTCCAGGCGTTTTAGCGTGATTGAGAAACAAACATCCAAACTCACAAACATCCAAACACACAAACTTTCACATTTATAATATTAGTAGGATAACAACTCCATAGATAAGACCACTGAGCCATCATTACAACAACTACTGACTATAGATGATGTCACATTTTATATCCCCCCCCAAAAAAAATTGAAAAGTGATCGATTTCATTAACTAGTTTTAATAATTAAGAAAAATGGTGATAACTTCACTTTAAAGGATTTGTCCAGTCAGGTGCTCAGAAAGGATTTGTATGTCAGTATCTATAGGGAATGCTTAGCTGATATGTTTGTCCGCCAGGTCTTGCTCCTTGGCTCCTTCTTATTAGAGTCCTGTGACTTGTGACCATAACTGTCTACAGGGAGTCTGAGACACACCCCCTGGCTTGCGATTGGTTCAGACCTGCTTACAATCACCATCTTTAATTGTATAGTGTAACTTTATTTAAATAGACAGAGACAGTTATACTTACACAAATGTCCTATGGGAGCCGCTGTACAATCTGGTGGCCCAGTCGGCCCCTCCTCAACTCCTACTTAAAGGGGTTGTCTAGTTTTTATAAACATGTATGTGGAAGAACCATAGTTGGTCTCCCAGGTACCGGTTATATTATGTCACAGACGTGATAAAATGGTGATTACCATACCAGGGGTTTTAGGAGAGGATACAGATTTACAAACAGCTACTTATGGTAAACCATCATTATAAGATGTACATGCTGTACTTAAGTATATTATATATATTTTAACATGCAAAATGGCCGCCATTTATCACAGTGTACATTACTCATGAGGAAAGAGAGGGGTTCAGGCCGTCACCATGAACCGACCACAGGGTAGGCACCCTCGGGCTTACAGACATACTACAGAAATTCAGAAAGTAGTATGATTAAAGGGGATGTCCAGGATTATAAAGCTACGACTGCGTTCCGCTCAAAGTACTACGTTTCACGTCAATGGAGACGACCCGCAATACTAGGGCGTTGGCGTGACCGGCGCTCCATTTGCTGCTATGGGGTATCGGGCCGTAACAAATTATAGTCCTGACAGCCCCATAGCAGTGAATGGAGCCCCCATGATGCAAGTGGTTGGATTTACTGTGCGAGGACCACTAAGGCTAGGTTCACATCTGCATTGGAGTCTCCATCTAAAATCGGCAGATTGAAAAGTCCAAAAGGGCAAGAAATCCAAGGACACCCGGTGGACCGCATTATAGCGCACCCATTAAAGTCTATGGGGTCCATGGGTAACCGCTTTTTTAACGAACATACTCTTTTGAGTCCCCGTGCGGACTCAAACGAAAGAGAGTCAGATGCTAGTGTGACCCTAGCATAAGGGGCATTATACTATGTGGGGGCCACAGAGGGGGCATTATAGATGGTGCAGGTTCAGGTATGTCTAAGTAATGGTGATCGGGGGGGGGGGGCACTTAGAGAACTAAGCACAGATCCACTGTAGATGTAGGCTTGCTCCAATCCATCTGTCTCTTCATATCATCCCAGACAGACTGGATGATATTGAGATCAGATTCCATTTCTGAAAGGATATTTACTTTGCAGTATGTTTTTCCCCCCATCATGCCTAAATCTTTTGCACAACAATGTATACGGACATTACGTTACATGTAAATACAAATGTGGGTTGGTGCTCACCAGTTTCCATCTTGGTTAGTAAATTGTTGTACTGCATAACCGAATTGTACGCCTGGTGGTCCGGAATACATTTTATTCCCTGAGAATCCGATATTGTATGAATGGCAGCATCTCCAAAAAGCACCTAAAAAGACAAGTATATAGAAGAAAGACTTAAAGGAGGCAACAGATGACATAAAGAACCACAAGGTTACACAAGCCGTGTACAATATCACAGTAAGGGTTATAGCAGTTTGTCATAATAAGTCACTTAGGCAGAAAAGTCCCCGGCTGGTGCCGGGAATGGGGGATGTACGGAGGGGCTGCGGCACGGCACACATTTCCAATATACTGGAGCGAGTTATAATGAATATGTTGGGTTGGGGCGTCTGCTCTCCCCACATTCGCACAATGTGACAAGGCACAAAACAGACACTGTGCTGCATGTTTGGTGCAAGAAAAGGCCTATATTTGTATAATGTATATATTTATATTGTATATTTGTATAATTTATATTATATTATGATTATTTTTATTATATTTTTGTATTACTCATATTATATATTAGTATCATTTATATTATATATGTTTATTATTTCTATTTTATATTTGTACTAGCTGGTACCCGCGACTTCGTCTGCGGTGATTGTAGCAGTGGGTATATACAGTCCTATGAAAAAGTTTGGGCACCCCTATTAATCTTAATTATTTTTAGTTCTAAATATTTTGGAGTTTGCAGCAGCCATTTCAGTTTGATATATCTAATAACTGATGGACACAGTAATATTTCAGGATTGAAATGAGGTTTATTGTACTAACAGAAAATGTGCAATATGCATTAAACCTAAATTTGACCGGTGCAAAAGTATGGGCACCTCAACAGAAAAGTGACATTAATATTTAGTAAATCCTCCTTTTGCAGAGATAGCAGCCTCTAGAAGCTTCCTGGAGCTTTTAATCAGTTCCTGGATCCTGGATGAAGGTATTTTGGACCATTCCTCTTTACAAAACAATTCAAGTTCAGTTAAGTTTGATGGTCGCCGAGCATGGACAGCCCGCTTCAAATCATCCCACAGATGTTCAATGATATTCAGGTCTGGGGACTGGGATGGCCATTCCAGAACATTGTAATTGTTCCTCTGCATGAATGTCTGAGTCGATTTGGAGCGGTGTTTTGGATCATTGTCTTGCTGAAATATCCATCCCCGGCGTAACTTCAACTTCGTCACTGATTCTTGAACATTATTCTCAAGAATCTGCTGATACTGAGTGGAATCCATGCGACCCTCAACTGTATCAAGATTCCCGGTGCCGGCATTGGCCACACAGCCCCAAAGCATGATGGAACCTCCACTAAATTTTATAGTGGGTAGCATGTGTTTTTCTTGGAATTCTGTTTTTCTTGGACGCCATGCATAACGCCTTTTTGTATGACCAAACAACTCAATCTTTGTTTCATCAGTCCACAGGACCTTCTTCCAAAATGAAGCTGGCTTGTCCAAATGTGCTTTTGCATACTTCAGGCAACTCTGTTTGTGGCGTGCTTGCAGAAGCGGCTTCTTTCTCATCACTCTCCCATACAGCTTCTCCTTGTGCAAAGTGCGCTGTATTATTATACGATGCACAGTGACATCATCTGCAGCAAGATGATGCTGCAGCTCTTTGGAGGTGGTCTGTGGATTGTCCTTCACTGTTCTCACCATTCTTCTTCTCTGCCTTTCTGATATATTTCTTAGCCTGCCACTTCTGGGCTTAACAGGAACTGTCCCTGTGGTCTTCCATTTCCTTACTATGTTCCTCACAGTGGAAACTGACAGGTTAAATCTCTGAGACAACTTGTTGTATCCTTCCCCTGAACAACTATGTTGAACAATCTTTGTTTTCAGATCATTTGAGAGCGGGCTGTCCATGCTCGGCGACCATCAAACTTAACTGAACTTGAATTGTTTTGTAAAGAGGAATGGTCCAAAATACCTTCATCCAGGATCCAGGAACTGATTAAAAGCTACAGTAAGCGACTAGAGGCTGTTATCTTTGCAAAAGGAGGATCTACTAAATATTAATGTCACTTTTCTGTTGAGGTGCCCATACTTTTGCACTGGTCAAATTTAGGTTTAATGCATATTGCACATTTTCTGTTAGTACAATAAATCTCATTTCAATCCTGAAATATTACTGTGTCCATCAGTTATTAGATATATCAAACTGAAATGGCTGTTGCAAACACCAAAATATTTAGAACTAAAAATAATTAAGATTAATAGGGGTGCCCAAACTTTTTCATAGGACTGTACAGGTGCAGGTAAGGTTTTCGTACTGTGTATAAGGGATGGGATATGAAATGTAAGTTTGTATCGTTTTTGCTTTAATTCAGAGAATACGTCAGACTTTTGTGTTGAAGTTAATTTGTATTTGAGCTGCTATATATACGGTGTTGTGAGAAACTTTACATAGTGACTTTGGGACAGAAGTATTTGAAGTTAACCCTTTCCCGCCGATGGCATTTTTTGATTTTGGTTTTTGACTCCCCTCCTTCTAAACCCCATAACTTTTTTATTTCTCCGCTCCCAGAGCCATATGAGGTCTTAATTTTTTTGGGACAAATTTTTCTTCATGATGCCGCCATTATTTATTCTATATAATGTACTGGGAAGCAGGGAAAAAATTCAGAATGGGGTGGAGTTGAAGAAAAAATGCATTTCTGCGACTTTCTTACGGGCTTTGGTTTTACGGCGTTCACTGTGCAACCAAAATGACATGTCCCCTGTATTCTGTGTTTCATTACGATTCCGGGGATACCAAATTTATATGGTTTTATTTACATTTTGACCCCTTAAAAAAATCCAAAACTGTGTTAAAAAATTATTTTTTGAAAAGTCGCCATATTCCGACAGCCGTAACTTTTTTATACGTGCGTGTACAGGGATTTATAGGGCGTCTTTTTTGTGGGACCGGGTGCACTTTGTAGTTCTACCATTTTCGGGAAATGTTATTGCTTTGATCACTTTTTATTCAATTTTTTATCAGAATCAAAACAGTGAAAAAATGGCGGTTTGGCACTTTTGACCATTTTTACCGCTATGGCGTTTACCGAACAGGAAAAATATTTGTATAGCTTTGTAGAGCGGGCAATTTCGGACGTGGGGATACCTAACATGTATGTGATTCACAGTTTTTCACTACTTTTATATGTGTTCTAGGGAAAGGGGGTGATTTGAATTTTTAATCCTTTTTAATTTTTTTTTTATATTTTTTTTACTGTTTTTAAACTTTTTTTTTTGCATTTATTAGACATCCTAGGGGTATTGACATGGGTGGGCGGTGTCGCGGATTGTCAGAGCGGTGGGGGTCGGCAAACATGGCTGCTCCGAAGCGTTAAAGAGAGCCTCCTGGAGTATCGTTAAGGTGAGGGGCAAAGTGGTAAAGTATATGTATATGAGATTGTGTGGGGTTAGGGGCGAGGCTGCAGAGGGCAATATGAATTTTGTGGCTTGCTATGGTCCAAAGTGTGTGAGATTGCAGAGATGGTGATGTGAGTTTGGGATTTGTGGGGGTCCTGGCACAAACGTATGTGCGCTATTGTGATGAAAAGTAGCCTATTGCGCAATCGGGTGTAGTAACTATGTTTGTGGAAAATTTCAGCCAAATCGGTGGAGCGGTTTTTCCGTGATTGAGGAACAAACATCCGAACATGCAAACATCCAAACACACAAATCCACAAACCCAAAAACTTTCACATTTATAATATTAATAGGATTATTTATTTTCTATATTTATAGTCTATATGTGTATTATTTATTTTCTATATCTGTATCATCATTTATAATATATATGTATTATTATTATTATTATTATTATTACATGCCTGTATATACCCACTTCTACAATCACCGCAGACGAAGTCGCGGGTACCAGCTAGTTATTATATAAGTGTAATATTTATGTTTGTTCCTCAATCACGCAAAAATGGATGAACGGATTTGAATGAAATTTGATGCACACAGATAGATTGTACCCTCGATTAATATATAGGCTACTTTTTATCCGGTAAATGACATGGCTTCATGACTGTTATGAATTTATGTTCATATACTATATTAAACAGCTCTTATCAGCACCTTATCTCAGCCAGGTCTGTTATCTCTCTGTGTAAACACAAGCTGACTCTCAGTGTGTATACACATTTGCTATTATATGATCTGCTCCAGGCAGAGTGCTGACACACTGACATGAGCAAACACCTTTAAGGCAAATAGGCAGTTTGGCAATTTTAAACATGCCTGGAAAAAGAAAATCTAATTTTTCGCAAACAACGACAGCTATGAAGGAAGCCAGAAGTCAACAGAGTTCTCCTCAAGCGCAGTTGAGGGGGATCATCGATGCCAACAACACGCTCATTATATGGCTTTCCAGCAAGCTGCTGAGATGCCGGAACAATCACGGGCACAGCGCCAGGAAGGAGATCAGCGGCAGGCCAGCTTGACAGCTGCCGAAACACCGGAGCAGGTGGATCATCTACACCAAAAACACGCTTATTATATGATGTTCCAGCGAGGTGCTGAGATGCCAGAACAATCACAGGCACAGTGCAAAAAACAAGTTCAGCGGCAGGCCAGCTTGAGAGCTGCTGAAACGCCAAAGCAAGCGGATCATCAGCACCAACAACATGCTCATTATATGGCTTCCCAGCGAGCTGCTGAGATGCTGGAACAATCACGGGCACAGCGCGAGCAATAAGTTCAGCGGCAGGCCAGCTTCACATCTGTCGAAACGCCGGAGCATGGGGATCAACACCAACAACACACTCATTATATGGTGTCCCAGCGAGCTGCTGAGATGCCGGAACAATCACAGACACAGTGCAAGGAACAAGTGCAGCAGCAGGACAGTTTGAGAGCTTCCAAAATGCCGGAGCAGGCAAACCATCGATGGCAGCAATTTGTTGAATATAGGCAGATCATCGACGGCAACAACACGCAGACGAAGTCGCGGGCAGAGGCTAGTATTCTATATGTGTATTATTTATATTCTATATTGATATCATTTGTATTATACATGATTATTATTTATATTTTCTATTATTTCTATTATATGTGCATTATATATATTCTATATTTACATTATTTATATTATATATGGTTATCACTTACTGTATATTCTATATTAGCATTACTTATATTATATATGGTTATCACTTACTGTGTATTCTATATTAGCATTACTTATACTATATTGAGCCTCCGTTGCATATTTATAATCTGACTTTCCATAGAACTAGCGCATGTATTGGACTATCTCTAGGTCCCTACAATCCCCTATGGCTGGTTTCCCGATGACAGTCACCCATTAAACATATCACTTATTGTAGATGGACACAAATTCCCTTTTGCAGAGGGAAACAGGAAATAACATTTGTCTTAAATATAACAATTTTTTTTTCCAAATATGGAGCTTTCAGCAAAAAGGCCAGAAAACCATTATCTTCCTGTGAACATTCTGAAAGACGAGACCGCGTATCGATCTTAGACCATGCACCTCCGATCCCACATCCTGAAACTAATAATATATTCACAAGAAAACCAGCTAGCGTTCTCAAGCCAAATGCTGCATCTTGTTATAGGCTTGTTAACAGTAACTTGTTTATTAGACTCATGCCTTAAAGGGGTTGTGCAGGGAGAAATAAAGCCAGTACATCCCTGCATTATTTTATATATTTGGGTCCCCTGGATGATTTCCCTTGCAGAGTGCAGTGGGGTGCTGTAATTCTCTGCTCACCGCTCCCCTGTTGCCTCTCTGGCTCTTTGTCATATCACTGACTCTGCTCTACTCCAGCTGCAGGTTCATAGAGTAGAGCAGAGCTGGTCATGTGACCAAGAGTCAAAGCAACAGCAGGGGAAGCAGAGGAACAAGACTCCTATCTCAAAAGGTAATAACCAGAGACCTGGCTATATAGCAGTGAGATTTTGGAGATATGAGGGCACGTTCACATGGTGCAAAATTGGGGTGGGCGAAAGCCCAGAAGAATGGGCCTAAGTGGACTGTCTCGGGATGAATCAGCCATGGAATCTGTGCAGGTTGCTTCTTATTTCTGCTTCCTGCTCTGATTTCTGAATACAATGGCAGGCAGGATCAGGACAGAACCAGTTTGGGGGTGAAATTCATCTTAAAATCACATTCCACTATTTGAAGATACCCTAATAGTGCAAAAACAATGGGAGGAGATTTCTTAAGACCGGCTCTTCTTTTATCAGTCTTGTTTTCTCTAGGTTGAGCCGTTCCTCAGTTATTCTTGGGAGAAATTTATGAATACATTGACAACTGGGTGTGGTTTCCCTATGCAGTCTCCCATAGTCAGGTCTTATTGGACAATATCGGACAGTATAGGGTGTAACCCCCAGCGGTCAGGTAGGCACCCCGGTGCTCCATTCACAAACTGGTCTTAGGGGAACATGCCTTCTGATCACGATGGACCCGGCGATAGGGCCCTCAGCGGGCAAACATTTAACCCCTGTCCTGTGAAGAAGGTTCGGTGTCCATAACAGGACAACGCCTTGAAATGAGGCCTCACCTACCCATCGCCAATTACAATAATGGTCTATTTTATGCGATAGAGGAAGCTTTGGGGCCCCCCCTCGGGGCCCGGCAGTCACTGCTACTTTCCGGTACAAGTACATTGCATTTCCCTGAAGTGTCTGATAACAAGGTTACACGCCCAGACTAGAGATGGATTAACTAAAAGGCCACCTACAATAAGTGACTCACAATAACACTGAAGTCTTCCCCGTCGTCGCAATACTACATGCTGACGGCATCCATCTCCAGAGTAAACACAGACGCTTGAATGAACAGATTATGCAACATCTGTGTATAGTAACCGTCATGAGCGGAGGGGTCAGGGCACAGGATGTTAGTCAACGTGACGCTAGAGGTTTTCATCAGCAGATGGCTACACATTCTAGGTTCTATTCACACCACGTTCTTGATACATTCGTATACATTTGAATAACAATAAAGATGGCGACTACATCCCATAGCGCAGCGATATGCCTCCATTATACAGAGGCATGCAACGGCCTAGCTTTATAGCACACATTGGACAGGCTACTCTAGAAAAGTACAGTAAGTGCCCCTTCACATGGCCGAATCTGCCCCTGGTTTTGTGACGGGTTCTGTAAAATCAGCAGCAGATTCCGCCCTGATGGTGACTCCCATTGTATTCAATAGAGAACGCAGCAGATTGCGAAAAACATACGTGTCCTGCTCAATTTTGCCACAGATTCTGAGGCTGATGCAGCTGCAGAGTCCACGGTTCGAGACTCCTTAATGATCTCAGCACAAAGCCGTGATGGAACGGCGATTCTCCGCCATGGCGAGCAAAAAATGAAAAGGAATAATATTTCATTTTATTGATATCATGCAAATATAAGTCGTACATGCTGGGTGGGGTTTAAGATGCCTCAAATCATACATTTTAGTATGCCTAAAACTTTTGCACAACACTATATATATATATATATATATATATATATATATATATATATATATATATATATATCAGTATACACTTGGAAACAAAAACCAACAAAATCCGTAGCCTTGCTGTTCACCTATCGTTCCGGCGATTTATCTTATTACTAGGAATTCCGAGATCATTGTTTTATTGTTCGCTAAAGAATTTGGAGTCCCTGCCAAATTTTTTTAAGTCACTGCTTTATTTACGGGAAATCAATGGCCTGGACAGGAAAAGTCTCACTTTCCCATTCTGTCCCCCTGGACAACAGACTTTAGGTGAGGGGTCAGCAACCACCAAGAACGGGCCGAGCGTTCCACTGCACCATGGTCATGTGTGAACTGTACTGTAAGGGATGTTCTAGATAATACATATACAGAGGCCTTATTCTGGAACACCTGAACATTACATGTAACCTTCAGGATAGGTGATTAGAGTCTGATCAATGGGAGTCCCACCAATGGTAACCAGACCAAATGAGAATACATCACTACCCCTGTATGTAAAGACTATGGCACTAATGTGGGTATGAACACGCACTTGGCTATCTGGGACAGTCAGACTTTGCCATGAATCAGGAGTGCACATGCATGACCACTACTCTAAAACAGGGGACACTGGGGCCTCATTCTTGTCATGGGCGGTGCTTTCTTGCGGATACGTGAAAATAGTCAATAACTTTTCAATAATCTTTGCATGATCCAATAGTACAAGCTAATATAATAAACTTTGTAATATAATTCACCAGAGAAAAATGCTTCTTTCTCCTCTTTTCTACCTCTTCCTCGTGTTCCCTAAACTGACAGTCACTCTGAAATCTCTGCTGAATCCGTCTTGGTCAGTGATGTATCAAATTACATATCCCTATAGAAATCTATGAAGATGGGAAAAAGGAGAAGAAAAAGGGGTTCAATGAGAGAGGAGTAGAGTCACAGCACAAGTGAGGAAATGGGGAGACATACAGCCCAAACGGAGGACTTGAAGTAACTTCTCACCCCTAAAGTTTTCATTCTATCCTGGAAACAGGCTGCTGGAGGAAACAATAAGTGTTTTATTCATATTAATACTGGTCAAGGACACTTCATAGAGTCATGTACACAAAGGACAGGTTAGAAAGCTATCTGTAAGGTTAGATATGCCTACCTGCTGTCTAAATCCTACTCACACAGTGCAGCATTGTAATTGTAACATGACTTATTCCTGGCGATCTCCTTCTAGACAACAATGGGGAACATTACTAAAGGTGCTGGATCACTTACTGTCATTATATGCAGTTTAAGAAACCAAAACTAGAAGTGGGTTAAAAAAAGGAGGAAAAAAAAGTAAAAAATCCCAAATCATACCCTAAAAAATCTTTTAAAAATATACCCCAACAGAATTACGGATACATGAGTGTGCAGTGTGTCCGCGTATTGTATTTTCCCGCACTGTGGGGATGGGACTGTAAAGCTCACTAGGGTTGAGCCCATCTTGAGATTTCAGGATCGTTTTTAAAATCTGATTTTCGATCATTTTCCAGCCGATCCCGATCGCAAAATTTGCTCGATCGCCGATCGGGATCCGATCTTTCCCGATCCCGATCGCTCAACCCTAGTTACTTTATGTTTATGGAGTGGGGTTGAGCCGATCTTGAGATTTCAGGATCGTTTTTAAAATCTGATTTTCGATCATTTTCCAGCCAATCCCGATTGTGAAATTTGCTCAATCACCGTTTGAGATCCCACCTTTCCTGATCCCGATCGCTCAACCCTACTATTTATGCCACATGGGGCCTTGTGGGGTTTTCTGTTTTGCAAATTCCGACTTGTTAGGCCGGTCCCTTGATAATAATCTGACCCCAGTGATCACTGTGATTTGTGGGAAATCTTGGCAGTAAGGGTTGGTGTTCCCTGCAGCGCCCCTGCTGGGGAAGGTAAGCATTACACAATGTCCATTCATATCAGTGAATCTCATGTAGTGTATAATACAGTCCTCATCCATTTGGGCCTGCACTAGCTGGAGCGATGTGAAATGGCTCAGTTGACCACTGTGAGGGGGCATATATTGGGTATTGGTGACACATTAGTAGTCTTGTTCCCGATACCCAACATGTGATCAATGAGGCCAATGAATGACATCAGCCTCTTGGGTTTTGTTTTTTTGCCTTCCTGTAGGGTTATAGGTTGGCCTTGATGGTCCGGTATCTTCATCCAACCTCATCTACTAGGAATGCAGACCCAGTGCTAGAATGGAGGACTGGGAGGAGGTGGGTGTCGCTTCCAGTTTGTTGGAAAAACCTCCTTAAGGTCACATTAGTTACTGGTCCATGGCAGGCTGGGTTTAATGCACATTTTTGCACGTTCACTGCCCTCCGGTCTCACATCACAATGATGACTCCTACAACCGGATGCATCGAGCGGGATACTAGACGGTGTATATAGAGACATTCCAGGACTGTGCATTGATATGTAATGACAACTAGGGGTTAATGATTAAGCAGCTCTACTGTCATGTTGCACCTTGTGAACCTTGAGGAGGGTGTAAGACAGAAGGGATCTGCTTTTTCAGCTCAGACACAGGTTAATGTATAACTAGTGTATCATGGCACATATAAAGTCAACTTCCTGTGACGCCTTATGGGTCTCAGACAGTCAGGTATGCGCAATGAGTCAATTTCTTAGGGCTCAAGGACAGCTAAAGAATAAACATGATTAATATACCTGGGAATAGTTATCACGTATAATGTGTCATAATTGATCATGTCCATTCAATACAGTGTTTGCTTTTTAGCAACTATATGAACACGTACAGGCAGTTTGTACACGCTCCCTAAGCTGACATTGGGGTCCTATAGCTTCCCTCCATATAACATATAGGTAGGCTGATTGGTTTTTGATAGGGATTCAGCCAGGTTTGTTACGAACTTAACTATGCTACATAACTGGTTCAACTTTGGACTACTTTTGAGAGTGTGGGGTAGTCCCTTTATTTTCACCCTTTAAGCCCTATACAGGGATGTGGTCTTTGCTTCAGGTCTAAATAGACATGAGCTGCTAGAGATTGGCCATGCAGGGCTAAAGGTCCTCCGTTGTTAAACAAATTTTTCAAAAATCTTGCATTTGCCACCCATGAACCATTATTATACTGTGGGATCCCTTCAGACCCTTCACCAAGGTAACATTTTTTAGGAAATGTCACCACTGTGGCCACTACTGCAAAGGTCCCATTTTGGCACAATATGGCCCACATTAAGTAACTGACAGACAGGGAAAACTTAGGCTTGTCTGATACTACACCAGATTTATCACAGTGACCGATGCTAGGCAACGTCAATTTCACCCAAGCATTCAATGGGCTCATTCCCACCCTGTGCTATGGCCTGACCACAGGTCTGATCACTTTAACTAACATAAGGGTCTACGGTATACTATTAGTTTGGGTGATCTTTCCAGTGGCTGGGCTCAGATTTTTGCCCATAAAACGGTAACATAAATGCACCCATATTACACTTGTGTGAATTTGTCTTAAGGATAACGGACTACAAAGCAATAGGAGCCATAATAAAAAGAATACAGTCTGGACACCGTCTGCATCTACCTAGAGCGGATCTCAATCTTTGACTCAATAGCACGGATTACAACACTGCAGTCATCCAATGGCCAGGGTCTGCAGAGAAGGTGGGCCAATCTTCAAAGCAGGAGTATAGCTATAGGGGTGCAGTGGTAGCCCTGGACCCGCTACCAAATAAAATATACCACTGGTCTAAGTTACATCAGATTGCATTAGGGCACTTCAATATTGTCCTCTGCTTCAGAGGCACCTGATATACCAACAGTACAATCAGAGACTCCTTACTCCTTCGATATGGGCAAATTGGTTTGTACTGAGGTGGGTTCAACCCGAATTCATCTCGGATGAACAAAAATGCCTCCCCTGGGCCTCCACCTATTATACTTTGTGGTTTGAAGAGACCGCAGAATATAATAACATACCTCCCAACCGTCCCGATTTCGGTGTCCAGTCCTGTGGTCCTGGTCGAAGGGAGATATGTCCCGATTTCAATACATGGGCGTTTAAAGCAGGAGATGTCACAGCTCAGCTCCTGCTTTAACGCTGTGCGCTGGCATTTGTAGCCACGATGTGATGATGTCACATTGCGCCTACAACTATGTGTATGAATGAGAGAGCGGAGAGAGCGGCGGGGGAGCGATGGAAGGTGAGTGTGTCTGTTTGTGTTAAACACTAAGGTGGAACATAATGTAGGGGGCCCATGAAACTGGGGGCAGATGAAGGGGGGGGGAGAACGGCATGACACTGGGGCAGATGAAGGGGGGGCGAATGACATGACACTGGGGCAGATGAAGGGGGAGAACAGCATGACACTGGGGCAGATGAAGGGGGGAAGAATGGCATGACACTGGAGCAGATGAAGAGGGGGAGAACGGCATGACACTGGGGCAGATGAAGGGGGGGAGAACGTCATGACACTGGGGCAGAGACAGGGGGACATGAAACTGTGGGCAGGTGAAGAGGGGGACAACGGCATGAAACTGGGCAGAGACGGGAGGACATGAAACTGGGGGAGAGATGGAGGGGGGACATAATTTACGGGTGACTGTAGGATGATTATACTGTGTGGGAGAACATGAAAAATGAATGAGAATGGGCGGAGGCAACATAAAAGTGAGCGGAGCCAAATTTGTTGCACATTTTGTCCCTCTTTCTACTTTTCAAAAGTTGGGATGTGTGTAATGATGTCACTTTCACATAACTTCGCCTGTGTTTGCCCTAGAGATCTAGGAATTGGATAGATAGATTTTAAACCAATTTAAAGTGAGGTTTGTACCAAACTTGTTCATCCTGCAACTATCGGGTATCCCAGCCGCCAAACCCGAAATAAATCTTGAGAGTTTCACCCATCTCTACTCTTTACCTCTCAGAAACTTGTCATTTCAGAGACATCGGGATTGATTAAGAATGGCATTTTGTATGCCGGTCTTATTCAAGTCCCGACTGGTGCAAGATATGCCTGAATTATGGAAAGGATCCTGTTCCTTAATAATTCCTGATCATCAGAATCGAAATCTAGGCCTACCGGGAACTCAGAACTCAGGCCAACTTTTGTGTGAGTCATAGTAAATTTGCCAGGCGAGATGTCTCTGCATTGACCTGTCTTGGTCTCCAAACCTCTTCACCCACGTATGTAAAAACCGGTGGAAACAAAGACAAACAATGTGGGGTAAAAAAGGATTGTCTACCAAAGATGAGCCACATTTACAAAGATCTACATAAGAAATGGGTTAGTAAATCCCCCCTAGGGTGCTGGGACTGAACCCCTGCTGCAATACACCACAACATGCTGCTGGCTTATAACATGTATCGGACTCTGTATGTGTGGAGGTCTCTCTGTATCCTGTAACGGTTGTGCATATGGTAGCAGATGGCGTCACATTCGATAACTAACAGTTATTACTTTCTACAAATATGTCTCACTTTTTCCAGTGAAATGATATATGCTTGGAGACAAGGACGCAGAAAACAGCCGTCTCTAGGTAGGTGCGGTGCGGGGAGTGATTAGTAAATTACAACCATATAGGATTGTATGGACGGGCCGGGCTGATGTAATTCTGGTAGCAGAAGAACAGACCTCACTGCCAAAAACTCCCGGCCAGTAGTTCAGCCACAGTTTGCAGAAGTTGCACGGGCTGTCTGTGTTCACACATTGCAGTCCTATCATGGATTTTGGCTCGATGCTCACACAGTTGTGTTAAATACATTGTTGTATGACCGCAATGTCTAAGCATGGCCTTAGGGTAGGATCACTTGGCACCAGCTTCTCAGTCACTCTTGGACTACTGTCAGTGATAATAATGGAATCCACTCAGAAACGGATGCATTTAGTCATTTGCTATGGTCAGATCTAATATGGACAAGTTGCCTAAGGTTTGGGGCCAGCCTTAGGGTTTATGGTGACCCAAATAACACTGGTCAATAAACTAGGGGGTGTACTTGGCTCCAGGATTATGATGCAATTTCACACCCTCAGGACCAGTCATACCCCCCTAAATTGTGACTAGTAATATCCACGGTCACGCACACCAAAGACAGGGCAAGTGCTCAGACCCTGTGTGGTGGCCCTATAGGTCAGTATTACGCCATTATATGATGCTTGTGTAGTGCACCTTATCCTCTACTAGGGGTGCTGCTCCCCTATATACACTGCCAGTGGTGTAACTAGGAAACTAGGAATGCCACGTGGTGAACTTTTAACATGGCCCCTGTGAAGAGGTAAACTATTTTGTGTTATGTTTCCATGTGATTTCTTCTTTGTAACCTTAGTGGTGGTACATAAGTCCCCAGATCTGGTAATATCTCTGTGTGAATGTTCTATTACTGCTTCTTATTTCTTTCTTTCCTCATTAGGCTGGCCACCTAATGCTCTATTTTCCTACTATTTCTTGTCTTACCATCTGGGAACCCTATACTAACACTAAGGAACTGTTCACATTAACATGGATTTATAAAGTGTTTTTGCATATTTACCTGCATGAGTGGAGTTGCACTGGGTGTGTCTCCCCTGATCTTATAAGAGGCAAGTCTGCAGCAACTCCAGGGTTTTATAGGGAAAACTGCAGAGTATTATGGGAAATGTCTAAGGTATAAAATGATTCCAATTCCCAGAAAGCTGGGTATGTGTTGGTGAAGTTCACATGATGAATTGTTTGTGAGACTACAGCAGCCTGAGGTACAAGGTGTTTGTTGTATGCATTATGGAAATTTTCTGAAGAATTATTTTTTTTGTTAAAACTGGACTTCCTGAAATAAACTCCTTGGATTCTTTTCATCATTCAAGACCTGATTGTTTTTTTGAAAAATCCCATGCTTCACATATGGTGTCAGAAGTGGGATCATTTTTGGAGTATTGCTGTAAGTACTCAAGCCTAAAGAAACAAGGGAGTTATGTACAAGACACGTTCCTGGCGTATTAATGCAAAGCCGCCAACTAAGTCTGCAAAGCGAACTGTTGCAAGGAAACTAGTGAATATGGAAAGTCAAGGTGTCAGACAGAGAGCACTGCTAGAGGAGAATGCAGAAGTGCAAGGAGCCACAGCTGCTCCATTAACTCCAAGTGTTGCTGAGCCTTCTGAAAAGACTTTACCAGAGAGCATTGCTGACCTTATGAAATGGTTAACTGTGCAGCAGATCAATGCAGAAAAAAGGCAAATGGAGGAAGCCAGGAGAAATTGCGAGGAATTGCGACGTCAGGATGAACGCTGGAGGGAGCTGTTTCAAACCCTGAGACCGCCTGTTGCTTGGAAAGACCCTCGCATGACTAAACTTTCTCCAGAAGATGATATTGAAGCCTATTTATCCACATTTGAAAGAATTGCACATACCTGTCAGTGGCCTAAGGAACAGTGGGTGGTAAGACTGGCGCCATATCTTACTGGACAAGCCCAACTGGCATATAGCCACATGAACATGAATGATGCAAATAACTATGACTTGGTTAAAGAGACTATTCTAAGGCGATATGACATCAGTGAGGAAACCTATAGACAGAGGTTCAGAGAACTCAAGTACAGCTACACTGATGGTCCAAGAGAAGTCTTTACTCGCCTGCAAGACTTATACATGAAATGGATGAAACCAGACAACAAGACGACTGAGCAGATTAGTGAAGCGATCATACTTGAACAGTTTCTACAAATTCTTCCAGCTGATGTTCTTGCTTGGGTTAAAAAACATCGGCCCAAAAATGCTGACAAAGCTATTTCTTTGGCAGAGGACTTTATCCTAGCAAAGAGAGACTTAAGCAGGTCTGCAACTGGCCCATCCAAACCATTCAGAACTTTCTCTGGAGGGAGAGGTCAAGAAGCCAGAAGTCCATTACAAACTGTCACCAGTGAAAAAATGTGCTATATTTGCCAAGAAAAGGGACACATAGCTAAATTTTGCCCCAGGAAAAGCTCTAAAGGCACAAAGTCTGGATTGTTTTTTGCTAGCAGTGACTTCATGCTGCCAATCCAAGTTAATGGACAGAACGTGGATGCTTTGCTTGATTCTGGCAGTAAATTAAGCTTGGTAAAGGAGAACCTAATAACTCAGAAGATGGACTCTCCCAAAGTGCCAATTACTTGTGTTCATGGAGATACAAAAAAATACTCCACATCAAATATTGACCTGCAGTTGGATGAAAAATGTTTTACCATGCCAGTAGTTGTTGTTCCAGAACTACAAGTACCAGTGATCCTTGGAAGAACCACACCCGGATTCAAAGATTTGCTAGTGGGGAAAAGCCAGCTGTCTGCTGTGACTACCAGGGCTAAAGCAAAGGCACACAAGAGAGGTGAGACTTTGGAGGACATTTTCCCATTCCATGAGGACATCATGGAGCCGCCATCATCAAAGCCTCTGAGAGTTCCAGGACAGCAGGATGTCTCTAGGAGAAGAGTTTCCCTGGATGGCAAGTATAAAAATGCTGACTTGTGGGACACTGATATTGCATTTGAACAAAAACAGGACATTGACTTATATGCATTGTATGAACAAGGTTTAACTAACAGTAAAATGGTTGCAGAAAGTGGTAAGCAGCTTGTTACACCCTATTATCTGGTTGAAAACAATATTTTATATAGAGTGTGTAGTCACCCAAAAACAGGAGAACGAGTGCAACAGTTAGTTGTGCCAAAGAGGTTTAAATCAGAAATTTTAAAATTAGCGCATGATGTTCCTGTTGCTGGACATTTGGGTTATAAAAGAACTTTGGCCAGAGTACTCTATCGGTTCTATTGGCCTGGAGTTTATGATGAGATCACTACTTACTGTCGTAGTTGCCCAATATGTCAGTACACTGCTTCAGCTCCTCCCAAAGCAGAGCTTATACCCTTACCAATAATTGATGAACCATTTAATACTGTGGGTATGGATATTATCGGTCCACTAGAAAGAAGTTCCAAAGGTAACCGTTTCATTCTTACAATTGTTGATTACTGTACCAAGTATCCTGAAGCCATACCTATGCGCACAGTTACTGCTAAAAGAGTTGCAGAGGAAATTTTGAAGGTGTTTAGCAGGGTTGGATTACCTAAGCATATCCTTACTGATCAGGGGAGTAACTTTACATCTTCCTTTCTGTTAGAAGTTTATAAGCTTCTTGGTATACAGCCTCTCAGGACTACCCCTTATCATCCACAAACTGATGGGTTGACTGAACGGTATAACCAAACCTTGAAAAACATGCTTAGGAAATTTGCACATAACGATCCAAAACTGTGGGACAAATGGTTGCCCTTTCTGTTATTTGCCTATCGTGAGGTTCCACAAGAGTCTACAGGGTTTAGCCCTTTTGAATTATTATATGGGAGACGACCCAGGGGACTCTTGGATGTTATTAAAGAGGTATGGGAAGGTAAAGATGGTCATCAGAAGAATGTGGTGGAACATGTATTGGAAATGAGAGAAAGATTAATGAAATTGATTAAGGTAGCTCATGATAATGTCCACAAGGCAAAAGTTTACCAAAAGAAATGGTATGATCAACATGCCAAAAATAAATCGATTAAAGTTGGGGATAAGGTTCTTCTCTTACTTCCCAGCAGTGAGAATAAGTTGTTGGACAGATGGCAAGGGCCATATAAAGTGGTTAGACAAACAGGTCCTGTTGACTTTGAAATTGAAACCCCAGATAAAAGACAAAAAAATAAGGTTTACCATGTAAATTTATTAAAACGTTGGATTGAACCAGAGGTTGGTCCTAAAGATAACACTACGTGTACTATTGTAGCAGAGTCTTCACAAGATGTGTCTGAAGAAATGTATGATTTGTTGAAAAATTGTGCTCACTGGTCAGAGGTAACATTGAATCCAAAGTTATCTAAAGAGCAATATTGTGACCTGAGGAAGATTATTGGGTCTAGTTCACATATTTTTGGAAGTAAGCCTGGCCGTGTGTCTTTAGTTTCTCATACAATAAATACTGGAGATCATCCACCTATCAGACAGAGACCTTATCGTATACCTGAAAAATTAAAGGGTAAGGCTGAAAATGAGGTTCAAGAAATGCTTAAATTGGGAGTTATTGAACCCTCTAAAAGTCCTTGGTCATCACCTGTAGTGATGGTTGGGAAAAAAGATGGGACAATAAGATTTTGCATAGATTTTCGTAAAATTAATGCTATATCTAGTTTTGACAATTACCCAATGCCACGTATTGATGAGCTCATAGATAGATTGGGGTGTGCAGAATATATTTCTACCCTAGATTTATGTAAGGGCTATTGGCAAATTCCACTTGATGAGAAATCAAAAGAAAAAACTGCCTTTGTGATGCCTAATGGTTTGTATCAGTTCAGAAACATGCCATTTGGTCTTCATGGTGCTCCAGCCACGTTTCAAAGAGCCATGGACTTACTCTTGAAGGATCATACGGAGTACAGTGCTGCTTATTTAGATGATGTGGTAATCTTTAGCAAATCATGGGAAGAGCACTTGTATCACTTGGAAAAGGTGATAACTGAAATTGGGAAAGCAGGATTTACAATTAATCCACGTAAATGTGCTTTGGGATTCCAAGAAACAAAGTACCTTGGGTTTATTGTGGGTAGTGGTAAAGTAAGGCCAGAGATATCCAAAGTACAAGCCATTCAATCTGCGACTATTCCAGCCACAAAGAAAGAGGTCAGATCCTTTTTAGGTCTTGTTGGCTATTATAGACGTTTTATTCCAAACTTTGCTACTATCGTTGCTCCCTTATCCGACCTAACTAAAAAGAACAGTAGAGAGGACGTGATATGGACAACAGAATGTGATTCAGCTTTTGAACAAATAAAAGAAATTTTGTGTAAAGAACCAGTCTTACAAAGCCCAAACTATGACAAACCATTTATTGTACAGACGGATGCATCTGAGGTGGGACTTGGGGCAGTCCTGAGTCAAGAGATTAATGGTGAGGAACACCCTATTCTTTATTTAAGTAGGAAACTTTTTCCCCGTGAACAAAAGTATTCTACAATCGAGAAGGAAGGGCTGGCGATTAAGTGGGCATTGGAGGCATTACGCTATTATTTATTAGGAAGAGAGTTTACTTTAGTGACGGATCATCATCCCCTCACTTGGATTCATACCATGAAGGACAAAAATGCCAGAATAACTAGATGGTATTTAGCATTACAGCCATTTAAATTTGAGATACAACATCGGTCAGGGTCCAAGCACCAAAATGCCGATCATTTGTCTAGGTATGGTGCTGAAGTGAAAGCGGTCTGAAGAAGGACAAGCTTCTTCTTAAGGGGGGAGGAATGTGAAGAGGTAAACTATTTTGTGTTATGTTTCCATGTGATTTCTTCTTTGTAACCTTAGTGGTGGTACATAAGTCCCCAGATCTGGTAATATCTCTGTGTGAATGTTCTATTACTGCTTCTTATTTCTTTCTTTCCTCATTAGGCTGGCCACCTAATGCTCTATTTTCCTACTATTTCTTGTCTTACCATCTGGGAACCCTATACTAACACTAAGGAACTGTTCACATTAACATGGATTTATAAAGTGTTTTTGCATATTTACCTGCATGAGTGGAGTTGCACTGGGTGTGTCTCCCCTGATCTTATAAGAGGCAAGTCTGCAGCAACTCCAGGGTTTTATAGGGAAAACTGCAGAGTATTATGGGAAATGTCTAAGGTATAAAATGATTCCAATTCCCAGAAAGCTGGGTATGTGTTGGTGAAGTTCACATGATGAATTGTTTGTGAGACTACAGCAGCCTGAGGTACAAGGTGTTTGTTGTATGCATTATGGAAATTTTCTGAAGAATTATTTTTTTTGTTAAAACTGGACTTCCTGAAATAAACTCCTTGGATTCTTTTCATCATTCAAGACCTGATTGTTTTTTTGAAAAATCCCATGCTTCACAGCCCCCCCCCAACCGATGGCAATGACTTTGTCCAACCGCCCCCCCCCCCCGCATTTCCGCGCACACTATTATACCCGTAGTGGCCCCTGCACACAGTTTTATCCCCCATAGTGGCCCCTGCACACAGTATTATGCCCCATAGTGGCCTTTGCACACAGTATTATGCCCTATAGTGGCCCCTGCACACAGTATTATCCCCCATAGTGGCCCCTGCGCACACAGTATTATGCCCTATAGTGGCCCCTGCACACAGTATTATGCTCCATAGTGGCCCATGCACACAGTATTATGCCCCATAGTGGCCCCTGCACACAGTATTATGCCCCATAGTGGCCCCTTCACACAGTATTATCCCCCATAGTGGCCCCTGCACACAGTATTATGCCCTATAGTGGCCCCTGCACACAGTATTATGCTCCATAGTGGCCCCTGCACACAGTATTACCCCCCCATAGTGGCCCCTGCACACAGTATTATGCCCTATAGTGGCCCCTGCACACAGTATTATGCCCCATAGTGGCCCCTTCACACAGTATTATCCCCCATAGTGGCCCCTGCACACAGTATTATGCCCCATAGTGGCCCCTGCACACAGTATTATGCCCCATAGTGGCCTCTGCACACAGTATTATCCCCCATAGTGGCCCCTGCATACAGTATTATGCCCCATAGTGGCCCCTGCACACAGTATTATGCCCCATAGTGGCCCCTGCACACAGTATTATGCCCCATAGTGGCCCCTGCACACAGTATAATGCCCCACAATGGTACCTGCACACAGTATTATGCTCCATTGTGGACACCCATGAACAATTGTTATACTCTGGGGTCACTCAGAGTATAATAATTGGAGACCCAGGGGGATAAAAACATAAAAAACTACTGTTACTTACCCATCCCCGGCTCTGCTGCACTCTCCGCCACTGTCGGCCGTCTTCAGTGACGTCCGGAACGTCATGTGACCGGGGGGCCTGTGTCGCGACGCATATGGACACAGGTTCCGGTCATGTGACGTCAGAGACATCACGCAAGTAGGCCCGAAGCCTGCCCTGAGAGGTAAGCAACACTGTTTTTTATGTCCCTTACCTCTACTGGGCCTCCGATCATTATACTTGGGGGTCCAAAAAGACACCCCCCCCCACCCCCCGAGTATAATAGTGCTTGTGGGGCTTACAGCCTCACTTATCGATCCTGATTAGCCAGAATTCCATCCACTTTGCAGATAAGGTAAACACTGCATTTTGGCAACGTGGGTCCCGGCCTCAAAGAGTTATTCACATCTTGGCAATTTGTTACCCGCAAGTCCTGATCTGCCCGGTGCTTAACTACACCGTCTCCGTAACTCCCATAGAGGTCGGCCCTTGTAGGCAGCTATTCCGTTTCTCCCGAGGTATGAGTAACCCTTTAAATCCAATCCCAAAATAAGTAAAATCTCAGGTGGCAAATGCAGAATAAGTGTAGGAGGGCGATAGCTGTTACACATGGAGCCCGGCATACGCCATTGACTATAATGGGGTCTGTTGGGTGTCCATTGGTGGAGGAAGAAGTCTTCCAGTCAGGACTGTCTCCTTTGCTGATTTTCAGCAGAGATTTCAGTGCACATGTGAATATAGCCTTACTATACAGTACCTGGTATAAAGATGATGCTAGCCATAGGGGCCCCATTTGCTGTGAATGCAGCTCTGGAGCATTGCATTACTCCGTTGCAGAAACCACTGGAAATTGGTGGAGAAAAAAGTCCTGCCCGGAAGACCCATCAGACACCCATCAGACACCCAGCGGACCCCATTATAATCAATGGACTCCATTGGTCTCCGTGTGTTACCGCGGCGGTAGCTGTCCAATTCTCCATCGTCCTGAACAAAGAGCCCAGGGCTAGTGTGAACCTAGCGTCAGTCATGTGATGCATTAACAAAGTTACTCATATTATTCCATAGATTTATCCTATATATAACCTTTATTGGGCATCAGTTCTATAAGTCATGGTATATGGCACTTGGGGTCCCACTAACTCAATATCCATCATGACTTAGTTCATTCCTATGAAATCCTTCTTTACGTTTTTCCACATTGGGCTGACGCTCGGCTGATGGTAATGGCCTTCTCTATATTGAAAAATGAAAACCATCCATAAATGTGTTTCCTATTAGTTAGAATAACATCCCTCATTAGATGACATACTGGGAAGATCATATATCACATATATGCTGACTATATTCCCACATGCGGTGCCTGACAGGGGAGGAAAGCTCAGTATGAAGTCACCGGCCTACACTATCTACAATGAGGGTGGATTTTCGAGGAATTGGTGCGATGTTGACAAATCAGATCCAGGTAACAAGGGGCCACACAGTGGCTCAGTGGTTAGCACTGCAGCCTTGCAGCGCTGGGTCCTGGTGTTCAAATCCCGCCAAGGGCAAAAAACCATCTGCAAGGAGTTTGTATGTTCTCCCCGTGTTTGCATGGATTTCCATCCCATATTCCAAAAAAGACATACTGATAGGGAAAAATGTACATTGTGAGCTCTATGTGGGGCTCACAATCTACATAAAAAAAAAAAAAAAAAGATCCAGGTAACAAGATGATGAAATGATCTCTGATCTCGGGTCGTTCCTCACGGAAAGGCTTTACAATAGATATTAACAATTACTAGGCCAGCACGAATGGTCCTAGTCTTTTATTGGCCCAGTATGTCACTTATTGGAGCAGCAGTTTGTACTTTGGAGCAGCAGTTCTTGCTGTAAATGAAGATGAGAAATTGCAGTCATACTCTAGGTATAGCATCCAGGTCTCTTAGGGTGAATCCACATCTGTATGGTTCGATCCATTCCTCTGTTTCATCTAATGATGGACAACAACAGATCTC